>NC_137177.1:8857500-9072500 GCF_951804945.1 Podarcis cretensis | reverse complement strand
CCCTCCCCATCTTGCCAAGGACTCAAAATCCCTTCCTTTGTTCTCTGTCTGGCCCCTACCACTTCCCTCATGACGGGTCACACGGCCCATGGAGCGCAGGAGCTTTTCGCAGATTACTGGGGACGCAGGTTCCTGTCAAAGTTCACCTCCCTTGTTTGGGGGGGGTGTCTTCCCTGCCAAACTAAACCTCTGTGGCTTTTGCTCCAGACTGGGAGCGGCCAGCAAGGAAAGACCACAAGGTGATTGTGCTACTTCTATCTGCAGGTTTCAAGAACTTCCTTCCAAGAAGGGACCCACTCTTCTTGAACGACCCAGTCTCCCTGTGGCTGATTTTATTTTATTTTATGCTAAGTACTTAATTCATTCCGGAGATCCGTTGTTAACCTGAAACTGTTCTTAACCTGAAGCACCACTTTAGCTAATGGGGCCTCCTGCTGCTGCCGCACCGTTGGAGCATGATTTCTGTCTCATCCTGAAGCAAAGTTCTTAACCTGAAGCACTATTTCTGGGTTAGCGGAGTCTGTAACCCGAAGCGTATGTAACACGAGGTACCACTGTATTTAAAAGCATTTATAAACTGCTTGATAGTTTATTATCATAATAATCTCCAAGCGGTGCATAGTCCCATAAACAAGTTGTTAAAACGCTAAATCAAAAACAGAGCCTTAAAACCAACATCATGGCGGTATGTATTTGAACTAGAATTGTTTTCAGACGTTTTAATCGTTCTGCTGTTTGTGCAATTCGTCAGCCTGGCTCCTCAGGGTCCGGGATATAAATGTGATAAGTGAATGAATGAAAACACGTGAAAGCAAATGAAACCGAAATCCAGAATGCACACTTGTCTACAGTCATTCAGAGATATAAAAAAGGAACCAGAGCAAATGCTAATTTAGGCTTAACTGGCATTGGCCTGGCATGGGTGATTAATAAAACTAAGATATATGAACATGCCTTTTGCCTGTGCACACAGTCAGGGGCGTCTGTGGGGAGGAGTGGGGGGGAGGAGGGCAGTTGCACCCCCTGGATAAACCATAATCCCCAGATTCCCAGTTTTTGTTTATTTTAAGAAAAGATCCAGCCCTTAAGAGAATCCAAGATACAAAAGGCGCAGGCATTATTCTCTCTCTCTCTCTCTCTCTTAACTAGTCTCCTCTCACCTTTCAATGTCTTTAGCCCTTGAATGAAGTCATAACAATAATTGTCATACAGTGAGGGGGGAAAGTATTTGATCCCCTGCTTAATTTGCCCGTTTGTCCTTGTGAGGTATTTTGTCCCACTCCTCTTTGCAGATCCTCTCCAAGTCAGTAAGATTTCGAGGCTGATGTGTAGCTACTCGAACCTTCAGCTCCCTCCACAGATTTTCGATGGGATTAAGGTCTGGAGACTGACTAGACCACTCCAGGATTTAATGTGCTTCTCCTTGAGCCACTCCTTTGTTGCCTTGGCCATGTGTTTTGGGTCATTGTCATGTTGGAATACCCATCCTTGACCCGTTTTCAATGCCCTGGCTGAGGGAAGAAGGTGCTCACCCAAGATTTGATGATACATGGTCCCGTCCATCATCCCTTCTATGCGGTGAAGATGTCCTGTCCCATTAGCAGAAAAACACCCCCAAAGCATTATTTGTCCCCCTCCATGTTTGACAGTGGGGATGGTGTTCTTAGGGTCATAGGCAGCATTCCTCCTCCTCCAAACACGGCAAGTTGAGTTGATGCCAAAGAGCTCGATTTTGGTCTCATCTGACCACAACACTTTCACCTAGTTCTGCTCTGGGTCATTCAGATGTGCATTGGCAAACTGCAGATGGGCCTGTACATGTGCTGTCTTGAGCAAGGGGACCTTGCGGGCTCTGCAAGATCTCAGTCCTTCACGGCGTAGTGTGTTACCAACTGTTTTCATGGTGACTATGGGCCCAGCTGCCCTGAGATAATTGACAAGGTCCCCCTGTGTAGTTCTGGGCTGCTTCATCACCGTTCTCATGATCATTGTGAGAGAGAGCCAGTGTGGTGTAGTGGTTAAGAGCGGTAGACTTGTAATCTGGGGAACCGGGTTCGCGTCTCCACTTCTCCACATGCAGCTGCTGGGTGACCTTGGGCTAGTCACACTTCTCTGAAGTCTCTCAGCCTCACTCACCTCACAGAGTGTTTGTTGTGGGGGAGGAAGGGAAAGGAGAATGTTAGCCGCTTTGAGACTCCTTCGGGCAGTGATAAAGCGGGATATCAAATCCAAACTCTTCTTCTTCGTCTTCTTCATTGCAACTACACAAGATGAGATCTTGCATGGAGCCCCAGACCGAGGGAGGTTGACAGTTATTTTATGTTTCCTCCATTTGCGAATTATTGTACCAACTGTTGTCACCTTCTCACCAAGCTGCTTGGCAATAGTCTTGTAGCCCTGTTCAGCCTTGTGCAGGTCTACGATCTTGTCCCTGACATCCTCGGACAGCTCTTTGGTTATGGTGGCTACTTTGGAATCTGCTGGATTGATTGCTTCTGTCGACAGGTGTCTTTTGTACAGGTACCGTAAGGAGCTGGGATTACAGGTAAGGCCTCTCCCTTACAGCAGGTGCTTCTAATCTCAGCTCGTTACATACAGTGAAGATACCAGGTAGCCTGACATCTGGCTGGTTGATAGGGGATCAAATACTTATTTCACTCATTATAAAGGTAAAGGTACCCCTGCCCGTACGGGCCAGTCTTGACAGACTCTGGGGTTGTGCGCCCATCTCACTTAAGAGGCCAGGGGCCAGCGCTGTCCGGAGACACTTCCGGGTCACGTGGCCAGAGCCAGAGCCAGAGCCGCACACGGAAACGCCGTTTACCTTCCCGCTGGTAAGCGGTCCCTATTTATCTACTTGCACCCGGAGGTGCTTTCAAACTGCTAGGTTGGCAGGCGCTGGGACCGAGCAGCGGGAGCGCACCCCGTCGCAGGGATTCGAACCGCCGACCTTTCGATCGGCAAGCCCTAGGCGCTGAGGCTTTAACCCACAGCGCCACCTGCGTCCCATTATAATGCACGTCAATTTCTGACTTTTGTCTTCTGGGATTTTTCCTGTTGTTATTCTGTCTCTCACAGCTACAATAAACCTACCATTAAAATTACGGACTGGTCATTTCTTTGCCACGAGGGCAAATGGGCAAATTAAGCAGGGGATCAAATACTCCCCCCCACTGTATGATAAGGGAATCAGATATTCAGGATTCCATTGTCATAAACTGTTGCAGCACCTTCAAGCAAAATGTAATACTAGGTTATTTTGCAAGATTGACGTAACTCTTGCTCTCTCGGCTACAGGTCCCCTCAAATAGGGGCAAAATAACAATGAATGTTATGTTATCAGCACTACAATAAACTTTTTAAATGAAAAATGTTTACAAACTCAGAGTGGGGGGGGGGATATCACATTTTGCTGCATGAAATAAGACCTAATTTCCCATACCTCTTGCTTTTGAGGTGAGATATTACTGCCCCATCACAGCTCTCCAAAAATCCTGGATACCTGTTTTCTTCTTCTTCGACAGGACAGCAATCGCTTATTTCTCCAGCAGTTTAGAAATTTCCCAATTGCCTGGGATAGCTAAGCCGGTACAGCATGAGACTGTTTAATCTCAGGGTGGTGGGTTCAAGTCCCACGTTGGGCAAAAGATCCCAATAAAAGGCTTTAAATTGAAGTGGGGACCAGAAAACTCCTTGTCTAAAGCCTAGGCAATGGGTGTGTTGCTCTCTGTTTAATTGGCAAGATCTGCTTTCCCAAACGCCAATCACGGTTATGACTTTGCTCATTGGCTGAAGATGCGAAAGAGGCAGGAGCAGGCAACTTTCTCACGAAAGCTGACAGAGAAATCAAATTCCTAAGAGAGGGTGAAAATTAATAAAGGGGGGCGGGAAATAAATTGCATGGATGCAGGTACTCCCCCCCACCCAGCTCCCAGGGGCTGGGAGCATTCATAGTACCTGGAAGTATAGATATTAAAAAGCTGTTCTTATGCTTCCACCCTGCCAAGTCCACCTTGCCTTGAAAAACTTCACTCGCTCACATTTGCACATTATTCTTGCATTGCTGGGGTTTGGACTAGATGGGGGGGAGAAGGTCTCTTCCACCTCTACGATTCCAAGCTCAAGAGGCACAAAAGCAGCCACGGTCAAGACTGGTGCTTTCCTCTGGTTCCCCCTGGTTCCGCTATTGTGCGGCTGCCGCAAGCTGTCGTGCCCTGTTATCTCCATCGGTACAATGGGCACAAGACAGCTTTCAGTTCCCTGCCACCTGGAGGGCATAGCAGAGGCTCTGTTGTTACCTGGATTTCACCTGGGATGTTCAGGGGAACCACCAGAATCTTAAAGTGCTCCCTTCCCTCCTCTCTACTCGGGAAAGTAATGACAGCTCCCTTTTTTTACTGCTGGGCTGGGCTGCCACATTACCCTGAGAGACACCAAAAGCTATTATTAATTTTATTGCCCTTTTTTCTTCCTTTCCTCCCTCCCCTTTTTCCTCTAGACTAAGCGGGCCTGCCAAGCCCTCGAGGTTGCAGCTAAGGCGGCCTTCTTGCGCAAAGCAAGGTTGCCACAGTCATCCTTTCCCCCAATCTGTCCTCTCCTCCCGAAATCTTCTCCAAAGGTGTGCTGGCATTGTTCCTTGCCCCATCTAATTAGTGGACCACTCAGCAAGGCAATCGTGCATGGCTGGAGGCTACTGATAAGCAAACCGGGGCTCCTTTGTCTGCTGAGAGAGAGCTTCACAATGAAATCAACAATTTAGAAGGGAACCCCTGCCCAGCCTTTGCCTTCCTGCTGCCAGATCATCACCTCGTCATCTACCTAGTGATTAAATATGGCTCACTTCCAAGGCTAAAGTGGGAACTCCCCGGCCTCAAAACTTTTTGTCAGGATCACACTTATCCTATGCCCCAGAGAGAGAGAGAGAGAGAGAGAGAGAGAGAGAGATAATAAAATAAAATAAAATAAAATAAAATAAAATAAAATAAAATAAAATAAAATAAAATAAAATAAAATAATAAAACGCTTCACTTATTGTTAGGACCGTCACCCAAAGAAAGGCATCTCTTATTTGGCTGATAACATGGACATTTAGCCTAGCAATAGAAGGCATTTGCATACATCTGCATATGAATAAATCCATTGTCCTGATGCCAGGAACAAGTGTGTTTTGCCAGTGAGGTGATGCTTACAATCTGCAGGATTCTGAAAGATTGCATACATATTGAAAAATATGGTATACGCTTTTCTTTTTTAATCTGGGGCACCCTTTCAGAAGGTGAAAGGTTTAAACTGATTACCTGATTAGTCAAATACACATTCTAGGCCTACTCTTTTATTGTTATTAAATATTTTCTTGATTTACAAAAGTGTGTGCAATGTCTCTCTCGTATTTCCCCCCCCCCCTGTAACATTTTTACAAATCAGTTTCATTTTTTGAGACATTAGGAAGAAAAGGGGGAGAGAGGGGGAGAGGTGAGTGGGGATGGGGTCAGGTGGCCATGTTCCTATTTTACTTACTATATGTGGGGTTTGGTGTCAGCGTTGCTTGTGCAGGTCAGGTTGTCTGCTGTTCACTTGTGTTCCTTTGGTGGTGAGAGAGGTTGGGGTTGGCCTAGGGTGTGGCTGTTCATTTGTGGTTGGCTGTGGTGGTCTTTGTTTTCATGTGTGAGTGGGGTGGGTGGGTGTTTTGGATCAGGTTAGCCATATTGATTTGTATGCTGTTGGTGCTGGAGGAGACTTTTGAGAGTCCCATGGACTGCAAGAAGATCAAACCTATCCATTCTTAGGGAAATCAGCCCTGAGTGCTCACTGGAAGGACAGATCCTGAAGCTGAGGCTCCAAGACTTTGGCCACCTCATGAGAAGAGAAGACTCCCTGGAAAAGACCCTGATGCTGGGAAAGATGGAGGGCACAAGGAGAAGGGGACGACAGGACGAGATGGCTGGACAGTGTTCTCAAAGCTACCAGCATGAGTTTGACCAAACTGCGGGAGGCAGTGGAAGACAGGAGTGCCTGGCGTGCTCTGGTCCAGGGGGTCATAAAGAGTCGGACACAACTAAACAACAACAATAATGCTGCTGGTGGATTTTTGTCGTTGTCTTGTTGGGCTGTGTGTGTGATAAAGGGGAGCCATACTGGGGACATTCTAGGCCTACTTATAAGCCAGGTAATTCCTAGGTTACTTTGAGGGTTTTTTCACAGAATCAAGTGGTATATAAATTTTACGAAAGATATTAAAAACAAACGAAGGGCATTAGTATATTTGGAAGTAAGTTTATATGTGGCTCCCGGTTAGATCACTTTGTTTTCTTGGGTGCTAACAAGATCCCAGTGTTTCAATAAGAAAGTAAACTATCCATCCCATTGGGGTTTTTTTTTTTTGTAAATTTAAAATATGTGCTGTATTTATCCTCTTTAGTTTGTTCCATTGTTTGTTTTGTGGTTTATATATTTTGGGAAGTGCAATTTGTATTGCATCCTGCTCTGAGCTTTCATGACGAAGGGAAGATTAGAAACAAGTTTAATAACAAATGCAGAAATAAATATTTACTGCACGAGTGGCATTTTCCATGTTCAAAATGCTTAACAATCTTCTTCCCTGATGCACAGGAAAGCCATCACTTTGGTTCCAATGTTTCGTTTTGAGAGATGCTGGGTTTCATTGCTACCTAAGAACCACACAGCCCTCTAACCCAGGGGTCAGCAAACTTTTTCAGCAGGGGGCCGGTCCACTGTGCCTCAGACTTTGTGCGGGGCCGGACTATATTTTTTTTTTTGGGGGGGGGCAAATGAACGAATTCCTGTGCCCTACAAATAACCCAGAGATGCATTTTAAATAAAAGGGCACATTCTACTCATGTAAAAACATGCTGATTCCTGGACCGTCCGCGGGCCGGATTGAGAAGGCAATTGGGCCAGATCCGGCCCCCGGGCCTTAGTATGCATACCAATGCTCTAATCTGAAAGTCCTGCATCCTTTTCCCCCTGGATCCAGGGGCGCTGAGCATCCAGGGGCGCTGAGAGCTGAAGGCAGCCCTGTTTAGGGAAGCTTTTAATGTTTGATGTATCACAGTATTTTAATATTCTTTTGGAAGCCGCCCAGAGTGGCTGGGGAAGCCCAGCCAGATGGGCGGGGTATAAATATATTATTATTATTATTATTATTATTATTATTATTATTATTACCATTTGCTTCTGGAGCAGAAAAGGAAACAGAGGCACACTGATTCTCTAGACTGCTTCATCCGATCCTCCTTCCTCACCTCTGTCCCTCCCCATGGAACAGTCAAAAACATCTCTTCAGATAGACAGCAGTGGTTAGAGTGTCAGACCAGGACCAGGGAGCTCTGGGTTTGAATCCCCACTCAGCCATGAAGCTCACAGGGTGACCTTGGAGTCAGTAATTGGCTCTCTCAGCCTAACCTCCCTCACAGGGTTGTTGTTTTGGGGACGAAATGAGGACTGGGGGAGAGAAAACCAGGTACACCACCTCAAGAAAAAAGCAGGATATAAATGCAATAAATAATAAACAGGCTACAAAACACATTAATTATACATTCGGCTTTCCCTCTCAACTGCACGCAACGCCAGAATATTCCCCAACCCCTCTCCATTTGTGAGGAAAAGGGCAGGTTAGCCACACTTTTACGTCCATGGATACTGCCGGGGGCGGACAGACGCAAAGAGCTGTAGGCCTTCCTCAGAGACGCCTGAGAGAAATCTAGTAGATCCAGGCCTGCTCCCAAATGGAACATAAAGACTTTTCAATATTTCGAATTGCACCAACTGGCTTTTCATGGGATTCTAGACTGATTGCCGAAGAATTCATGCTTTTGAATTCTGGTGCTGGAGGAGACTCTTGAGAGTCCCATGGACTGCAAGAAGATCAAACCTCTCCATTCTTAAGTAAATCAGCCCTGAGTGCTCACTGGAAGGACAGATCCTGAAGCTGAGGCTCCAATACTTTGGCCACCTCATGAGAAGAGAAGACTCCCTGGAAAAGACCCTGATGCTGGGAAAGATGGAGGGCACAAGGAGAAGGGGATGACAGAGGATGAGATGGTTGGACAGTGTTCTCGAAGCTACAAACATGAGTCTGACCAAACTGCAGGAGGCAGTGGAAGACAGGAGTGCCTGGCGTGCTCTGGTCCATGGGGTCACGAAGAGTCGGACACGACTAAACGACTAAACAACAACAACAAGACTCCTCTAGGAAACTCCATTTCAGAGGAAGGGCCGTAGCTTGGTGGTAGAACACCTGCTTTGCATGCAGAAGGTCCGGGTTCGATCCCCAATGGCATCCCTAAATGGGCCTGAAATTCCAAAGAGGTGCGGCCAGCCAGTGTCGACAACACCAACCTTCGACAAACTTAGAAGTCAGCTTCCTGCATAAATTCCCTCGAATTTGAAACAAGCAGCCTCATTCGCGTCTCCAAGAGTTACGAGAGAATGTTCAAGGACACCCCGCTTCCCAAAACCCACCCACCCCCTTTCCTGCTCTTAGCAAAGGAAGCGACCTACCATGCTTGTAGTCTGCACCCCGTTGCGACTGCTTCAGAGGGGGGTACCTCTCCCAGCCTCGCCCGAGCAGCCAGACCCTTTGTCTCCTCCGGAATATCCCCCGTGCTTTTACGATAGCTCTTTCTGCCGGCATCTCCCGGATCTGTTGGTACACGTGCGGGATCCGGAGGTGCAGAGGGCAGCAGGGTTACTTACCTGCGCGATTCTGCAGAAAGAAAGAGAGAGAGAGACAGTGGAGAGAGAAAAGGAGAGGGAGGGTTGCAGCTTGCTCAGTTCGTGTCGTGGCTCGAAGATTCAAGAGGAGACAGGAAGGGGACATTGCTGGTATTTCATCTATATTCAATAAACACACAAGACGTAACCGGCTGCACGTCTGACAAAATAATATATATTATTCATTGTATTGAATTGTAGATTTCAAAAGAAGTCACTCATAAAGTTCAACGAAAAACGTAGAAATTTTGTACCTGTTGATTGCCAACACCTGTTACTTGAATCAATTTTGTGCTTATCCATATAACTCTACTCTGTAAAAGTTGCTACTACTATGCTATAAGTTCCACTGTCCTGAGATATCATATATGGTATGTACAGTTGCTGACATTTTTTATATTAATTTTGCTGTGAAAATGTGTGAGATTACGATATTGTATTTATTTGCATTACCTAGAGTTTGTACTACTGATGAAGCCCAAGATGGCGAAACAAGGCTAATATTCCGGAAATCCTTGTCTTAGACTCTGTGAAAGGATTCTGTGGAACTGCAACAACCTTTTGTGTGGATTGTTGGACTTTATGAACAGACAGGTGGAACAGACACTTTCACATACAGTGGTACCTCAGGTTAAGTACTTAATTCGTTCCGGAGGTCCGTTCTTAACCTGAAACTGTTCTTAACCTGAAGACCACTTTAGCTAATGGGGCCTCCTGCTGCTGCTGCGCCACCAGAGCACGATTTCTGTTCTCATCCTGAAGCAAAGTTCTTAACCTGAAGCACTATTTCTGGGTTAGCAGAGTTTGTAACCTGAAGCGTATGTAACCTGAGGTACCACTGTATATGGACCTTATGCATAAACTGATTAGAGAATGAACTGATCCACTGGGTCTTCTACTTTTTTCGTTGAACTTTATGAGTTACTTGAAAGCTACAATCCAATACAATGAATACTATATATTATTTTGTCAAACGTACAGCTGGTTACGTATTGTGTATTTATTGAGTATGTTTCACGTAACCAGAGGTTTGTTAATGTTTTGGTATTTCATCTATGGCACAGCATATTTTTTTCTGTTTCCCATCTTTTAACAACCCCTTGCACCCACCAGGTGATGTGCTGCAAGGCCAGATCTTCTGAGGAGATGGGCTTTCGACTAGAAGTCCACAGCATGCAAGATTTGGATGAATCACAGAATTGCAGAGTTGGAAGGGAATTGAATTTGAATTTATTGAATTTATATGCCGGGCGGTTCACAAAAAAAGATCACAGTATATAAAATTAAAATAAAAGCAATAACCCAATAATATTTCCCCCAAAAGAGCCACATTTTAAAAGGGTATGGGATGTTGATCAGGTCAAACAAAGCCCTGGTTAAAAAGGATGTTTTTGCATGGTGCCTAAAGGTGTATAATGAAGGCGTCAGGCAAACATCCCTGGGGAGAGCATTGCACAGATGGGCAGCCACTGCAGAGAAGGCCCCGCTCTCGTGTTGCCACCCTCCGGACCTCTCAAGCAGGCTGCACATGAAGAGGCCCCCCGAAGATGGTCTCAGGGTCCTCTAAGTGTCATCTAGTCCAACCCCTGGCAATGCAGGAATCTCAGCTAAAGCATCCATGACAGAGGGCCATACAGTGTCAATATGATGATTTGAGCAGAGCAGAAACGAGGCCTGCATGAGTCCTGGGGGGAAAATGGGATCTGTTCTCGAGTCTCATGGAGGCAAACTCTATCTACAAAGCCAAACCAATCTTCTCCCCCCCAAAAAAAAATCTCCCCATTTTGCAGAAGGGAAAACCAAGGTATTAACACAGCCCACATTATAAACCCTTATGTTCTCATCCCCAACCTGGCCCACGAAAGCAATGGGGCTGTGGAAGGAGGGAGAGAGTTTGGTGGGTGGGTGGGGGGACTAAATCCAGGAGATGGCAAAAAAAAGGAAGAAATTATCCACCCTACCGAGGGCCTAACAAGTGAGTGACATTAATCTGGACGAGGACAGCTGGCAGTGTCTGACATCCTAGGCTGGCGTAGGGCAAAGCTGCCCGTCTTTGGCCTGCTTGACGCTACAGCTTGCAGGATCATGGCACCCCACAGGGATAGGGTGTTTTTTCTGAGGAGGTGTTAATATATTTTAAAGGTCACCTCTAGCAGGATGGAGGGAGGTCGGCTGAGTTGGTAGAGAGGCTTTAGTTAACTTGTGCATGAACACGGGAAGGGCATTTCAACAGGGGAAAAGGCTCAATGCAGGCTCCGGAATTACATATTAATTGACCCAGGAGAACTGAATTAGAGCCAGGCCTCTCCGCACCCAAAACACAAGGAAACTAGGCTACCGTCCTGTTTCGTATATTGATCCTGATAAGGAAGACAAGGCAAAGCTTGGAAATAAATTTGATTCCTTGTTTTTTTGCCTCTCTGTCCCCCACCCTTCTCCTTTTCTACATTGGGCTCCCTCTAAGGACACACTTCTAAAAAATAAATGTGCGGGGGCACTGCCACTAGAAGGGCCTTGGTTTAAAAAGATTCCGATATATGAGTTAATCCAGGTCCATGGGTGTAGCCAGGATTTATGGGTTTTTATGGGGGGGAGGTCAGGACAGCCCCACCTGTTATTATCCTCTGACTGGCCTTGTCTAGCAGATTTGGAACGAAACGATTGTCAACCACTGGTTTAAAATCACTTTCTTTGGATCTCCAAGTGCTCAGAAAAACCTGTCAAAATCTTCCTACAATTTCTACTTTTCATTATTTATTTACTTGATTTAAGGGGGACACCTGGCTTGAGAGCAGTACATGTGAAAAGGATCTAGGAGTCTTGGTTGACCGCAAACTTGACATGAGCCAACAGTGTGATGCGGCAGCTAAAAAAGCCAATGCAATTCTGGGCTGCATCAATAGGAGTATAGCATCTAGATCAAGAGAAGTAATAGTGCCACTGTATTCTGCTCTGGTCAGACCTCACCTGGAGTACTGTGTCCAGTTCTGGGCACCACAGTTCAAGAAGGACACTGACAAACTGGAACGTGTCCAGAGGAGGGCAACCAAAATGGTCAAAGGCCTGGAAACGATGCCTTATGAGGAACGGCTAAGGGAGCTGGGCATGTTTAGCCTGGAGAAGAGGAGGTTAAGGGGTGATATGATAGCCATGTTCAAATATATAAAAGGATGTCACATAGAGGAGGGAGAAAGGTTGTTTTCTGCTGCTCCAGAGAAGAGGACACGGAGCAATGGATCCAAACTACAAGAAAGAAGATTCCACCTAAACATTAGGAAGAACCTCCTGACAGTAAGAGCTGTTTGACAGTGGGATTTGCTGCCAAGGAGCGTGGTGGAGTCTCCTTCTTTGGAGGTCTTTAAGCAGAGGCTTGACAACCATATGTCAGGAGTGCTCTGATGGTGTTTCCTGCTTGGCAGGGGGTTGGACTCGATGGCCCTTGTGGTCTCTTCCAACTCTATGCTTCTATGAAATTGATAAGGAGATTTATTTATTTTGGGGGTGGGGGGAAGGAAGAGCTCAATTCCCACAACAATTCTGCCCTCAGACTATTGTTTCCCTCCCTTGATCATTGGCTATTGTATTCCAATGCCTATGGACTAATAGCTTGATTTTTTTTAAAAGAAACTTTGGTGGTACTAGGGCTCAAACTCACCTGTAAGTCACACTTTCCCCAGTCCAGGGGTGTGTGTGTGTGTGTGTGTGTGTGTGTGTGTGTGTGTGTATAATGGCACCCAAACCTCAGAGGCTTCATGAGCGTAATGGGAAAAGCCCTCAAACGATGAATCACCCCCCCCCCACCAGTGCTCAAAGTTTGCTGCTCAATCTGCTCTTTTTATATAGCAATTAAGTGCATCGATTCAAGGCTGTGCACTGCTCTGTCTTAACAGCTCAGAGTCTTTTAAATCGGACGGCTGGGTTTACCGATGGGCATAAACCTTTCGAAACGAGAGTTTAATATGCCTTTTAATTGCTGCGGGCGGCTAAGTATCTGTCTTAGTTTAACTAAGACGGGGTTGTTTGCACAGCCTTGTAAGAAGGCGGTGAATTCCCAGAGAAGTTCTCTTTCGGTAGGCGTTGTGGTAAATCGTTTTCACTTTTTTAAAGCTATTTAAGAAAATGTCTAGCCTGCTCTTTATTAGAATAAACGTCTTCTAGGTTTGCCTTCTTTTTTTTTAGAGGGCAAGGAATCGCCCAAAATGGTTGCCAGAGGGGCCTCAACCACGGCCAGGGGCTTTTCAGTAATGGCCCCAACATGGTGGAACGCTCTGCCACAAGAGACCAGGGCCCTGCGGGACTTGACATCTTTCCGCAGGGCCTGCAAGACAGAGCTGTTCCACCAGGCCTTTGGTCAGGGCGCAGCAATCTGCACAGAATTTTGCTTAACGGTTGCCATCAATTTGATTTTAATAAATTTTTATAATGAAATGTTTTTAGAATGTTGGATTATTTGATTGTTGTTAGCCACCCTGAGCCCGGCTTCGGCTGGGAAGGGCGGGATATAAATAAAATTTATTATTATTATTATTATTATGGCTGTAAAGGATTGAACTATTTGCCAAAATGACTCTTGCATCTTGGGAGTTTTCTCTCCCATCTATCATGGAGGCTTCAGCTGAGATTCCTGCCATGTTCTCTTCCAACTCTACAATTCTACAATTCTATGCCAATTGGGAATATTCCTGAGGCGTTTTGGTGGCTAGGCCATAAAAACCCAAACAGGACACCCCCGCCACATGCAACCCTGCAATGACTTAAAACAGGGGTCAGCAAACTTTTTCAGCCAGGGGTCAGTCCACTGTCCCTCAGTGGGGGACCGGACTATGTTTAGAAAAAATAAATAAATGCCCCACAAATAACCCAGAGATGCATTTTATTTTTATTTTTTTAAAAAAGCACATTCTGCTCATGCAAAAACACCAGACAGGCCCCACAAATAACCCAGAGATGCATTTTAAATAAAAGCACACATTCTACTCATGTAAAAACACGCTGATTCCCGGACCGTCTGCAGGCTGGATTTAGAAGGCGATTGGGCCGGATCTGGCCCCCAGGCCTTAGGTTGAGTACCCATAACTTAAAACAGGGGTCAGCAAAGTTTTTCAGCAGGGGGCCAGTCCACTGTCCATCAGAACTAGTGGGCGGCCGGACTATATTTTGCAGATGAAAAACCGAACGAATTCCTATGCCCCACAAATAACCCAGAGATGCATTTTAAATAAAAGCACGCATTCTGCTCATGCAAAAACACCAGGCAGGCCCCACAGATAACCCAGAGATGTGCTTTAAATAAAAGCACACATTCTACTCATAATAATAATATATAATAGTAATTTATTATTTATACCCCGCCCATCTGGCTGGGTTTCCCCAGCCACTCTGGGCGGTTTCCAACAAAGTATTAAAATACAGTCATGTAAAAACACGCTGATTTATGGACTGTCCGCGGGCCAGATTCAGAAGGCGATTGGGCCGGATCTGGCCCCCGGGCCTTAGGTTGCCTACCCATGACTTAAAATAACTAAACGCTTGGCAAATTTCTACCCTTTTCACGGTCCTGAGAATTGTTTGAGAGGGTCCCGCAAGCGATCTGACAGAAAGCCCCTGGCCCTGTCAGGGAGCGTCCGACCCAAACGTTGAATTGGAAGGGCAAAACCGCAGACCCGAGGGGGACACGTGGCTTGCGGGAGGGGGCTTCAAACAGAAGAGACAGGACAAAGGCATCATTGTGCACAAATCCATCCAGGAATTCCAAGCTCTTGTTAATACCTTTGGAAATGTGCAGAGGGTGGACTCGGAGGCAGCCCGGACCGGTGTCCGGAGGGTGGGCTGTTGGGGGGGTGGGCTGGGGGTGAGAGTGCATGGCGATATAATTCTGGGCTCGCGGCATACCAACAGGCCCTATTCTCCCTGCCAAAGCGAGCCTCCTTGTTTTTCAGGCAATCGTGCGGCTGGCGGAAAATTAGGCTTCTTTCTGCACAGAGAAGTCGACATTAATTTAATACGCTAAATAAAAATAACCGCCTGGCAATCTGACAGCAGCAGTGGCATGGGTGGGGGTGGGAGAGACTTCCAGCTCCTACCACCTCCCTGAAATTGTATTTATTTCGTTTCATAAAACTTATGTGCTGCCTTGATTGTTGAAAAAAACACACACACCTCAAACAGTTTGCAAAGACTCTTTGAATTGTTAAAACTAAAAACAGATTAAAGCTATGTGTTGGCATTCTACATATCTGGGCATGCTTCCCTAAACAAAAATGTTTTTAGCAGGCACTGAAAAGAGTCCAGCAGGGACCGATGTCAACAGGCAGGGAGTTCCAAAGTTTAGGAAGCAGAAAAATTGGGAGGAAGGAGGCCAAGAGGCAGAGATGAACCCGGCTGGGGAAGAGTCACGGATGTATCCCCCTCCTGCTGCAACAAGCTCTCCTCCCTCCTGGTCTCCCAGAACCAGAAGAGGCATGAAGAGGGCAGAGGAGAAGTTAGCTTCATGCAGGCACAGTCTCCGCTTGCTTGAGGAAAACCCTGGACAGGAAGGGACTTAGGCAGCTGAGTAATAATAATAATAATAATAATAATAATTTATTTATACCCCGCCCATCTGGCTGGGCTTCCCCAGCCACTCTGGGCAGCTTCCAAAAAAATATTAAAATACATGAAACATTAAAAGCTTCCCTAAACAGGGCTGCCTTCAGACGTCTTCAAAAAGTCTTTTAGTTGTTCTTCTCTTTGACATCTGGTAGGAGGGCGTTCCACAGGGTGGGTGCCACCACCGAAAAGGCCCTCTGTTGGGTTCCCTGTAACTTGGCTTCTCGCAGTGAGGGAACCACCAGAAGGCCCTCGGTGCTGGACCTCAGTGTCCGGGCAGAACGATGGAGGAGAATTCGCTCCTTCAGATATACTGGACCGAGGCTGATTAGGGCTTTAAAAGTCAGCACCAACACTTTGAATTGTGCTCGGAAACGTACTGCAAATCAGTCTTAATGCGAATCAATCTCTGCAACTTTGTCCCAGGGGCAAGACTTACTGAAGAAGAGCCGTGGTGCTCATTAGGCCTGACACTCCTGTGCAGATCCTGTTTTTTCTAATCAAGTGTTAACTTCACCCACACCGTGTGATTTACTGCTGGTTTGCTCCCGACAGTTAGGGAGCCTGGGGCAGCTTGCCTCCAGCTGAGGGGTGAGGAACCTGCAGGCCATTTCATGTTGCCCTGGGAATGCCTCAAGGCCACACCATCTCTTCCCCAGCCACACCCCTCACAAGCCCTTCCTTGCACCCTCCTGCAGTGTTTTTGCCTGGCTAAAAACAATTCTTGCTTGCCTGATAGAGAGAGGCACATTCCAAGAAGCCCACGGCACTGAGGTAGTGTCTACATTTGTTGCTCCACCCACTTTTGCCTCTGGCTCCACCCACCACTAGCATGTGGCCCCCAGGAGGCTGCCCAGAAAGGAAAGCGGCTCTTGGGTCTGGAAAAAAGGCTTCCTAACCCTTCCCCAGCACTTTGCATTCTTCGCTTCCGGGAAGGAAGACATTTCCTTGCATTCTGGTTTTGTTGCTGTTGTTGTTTGCTTTTTAAAAAATTGAGAGAGAATATTAACTTACAGAACTAGCTTATATAGCTCACTTAATGCAAATCAGTTACTACTCAATGGTGCTTTGATCACCTTGCTAAACTTGCAAGGAGTGTTTTCTTGCAAGACATGACTCTTCTCACTCAGGGAATCTAACCCACTTTAGCTGGGGCTGAGAGTTCGGAATCAGGGATGGCAGATCCTTGCAAGTTAATTGACACGGAGTACAAAGAGTATGGGGTGTTAGTGGAGGGGTAGTACCTCTGGTGGGGGACAGACGTGCTCCTTCTGGGGTAGTTTGTCCCCCTTTGGTCCCCACCCTGCACTCGGCTCTCACCTGGGGCTCCTAGAAGCTGTCAGCAAGCGACAGCGACCACACCCCAGGAATGGCTTTGACTGGCTGGCTAAACCAGGTGAGGGGAGCTGATAGGTCTCAAACCCTGGTGAATTAGGGACTTCTCCTGCATGCAAAAAGGGACGCGGGTGGCGCTGTGGGTTAAACCACAGAGCCTAGGACTTGCCGATCAGAAGTTCGGCGGTTCGAATCCCCGCGACGTGGTGAGCTCCCGTTGCTCGGTCCCTGCTCCTGCCAACCTAGCAGTTCGAAAGCACGTCAAAGCGCAAGTAGATAAATAGGTACCGCTCTGGCGGGAAGGTAAACAGTGTTTCCGTGCGCTGCTCTGGTTCGCCAGAAGCGGCTTAGTCCTGCTGGCCACATGACCTGGAAGCTGTACGCCAGCTCCCTCGGCCAGTAAAGCGAGATGAGCGCCGCAACCCCAGAGTCGGTCACGACTGGACCTAATGGTCAGGGGTCCTTTTACCTTTTACCTGCATGCAAAGACAGGCACCAATGGATTGAGCCAAGAGTGGGTCCAGCAGTCAAAAAGGTGATTTCTGCAAGTGCTATAGAGCAGGGGTCAGCAAACCTTTTCAGCCAGGGGCCGGTCCACTGTCCCTCAGACCTTGTGGGGAGCCAGACAATATTGTGGAGGGGATGAACAAATTCCTATGCCCCACAAATAACCCAGAGGTGCATTTTAAATAAAAGGACACATTCTAGGTAAATGTAAAGGTACCCCTGCCCGTACGGGCCAGTCTTGACAGACTCTAGGGTTGTGCGCTCATCTCACTCTAGAGGCCGGGAGCCAGTGCTGTCCGCAGACACTCCCGGGTCACGTGACCAGCGTGACGAAGCTGCTCTGGCGAACCGGCACCAGAGCAGCACACGGAAACACCGTTTACCTTCCCACTATAAAGCGGTACCTATTTATCTACTTGCACTTAAGGGTGCTTTCGAACTGCTAGGTGGGCAGGAGCTGGGACCGAACGACGGGAGCTCACCCCGCCGTGGGGATTCGAACCGCCGACCATGCAATCGGCAAGTCCTAGGCGCTGAGGTTTTACCCACAGCGCCACCTGCATCCCTCGGACACATTCTACTCATGTAAAAAAACCAGGCAGGCTCCACAAATAACCTAGAGATGGGTATTAAGTATTTAATTTGTTACTGAGGTCTGTTCTTAACATGAAACTGTTCTTAACCTGAAGACCACTTTAGCTAATGGGGCCTGCCGCTGTGCCACCAGAGCACGATTTCTGTTCCCATCCTGAAGCAAAGTTCATAACCTGAGGTACTATTTCTGGGTTAGTGGGGTCTGTAAGCTGAAGCGTATGTAACCTGAAGCATATGTAACCCGAGGTAAAAGGTAAAGGGACCCCTCACCATTAGGTCCAGTCACGGACGACTCTGGGGTTGCAGCACTCATCTTGCTTTACTGGCCAAGGGAGCTGGTGTACAGCTTCCGGGTCAAGTGGTCAGCATGACTAAGCCACTTCTGGTGAACCAGAGCAGCACACGGAAACGCCGTTTACCTTCCCGCCGGAGTGGTACCTATTTATCTACTTGCACTTTGACGTGCTTTCAAACTGCTAGGTTGGCAGGAGCAGGGACCGAGCAACGGGAGCTCACCCCATCGCAGGGATTTGAACCGCCGACCTTCTGATTGGCAAGTCCTAGGCTCTGTGATTTAACCCACAGCGCCACCCGAGGTACCACTGTACAAACATCCCAAGGCTATAAATTCACTCTCTGAATCAGATCAGTGCTTTATATTAGCCCATTCTTGCAATGCCACAGGTTGCCACTCTTTTTGCCCTTGACAGAAGCTGTGTGCATTGCAACAGCTGTAGTACAGGCTGCAATTCAACAGATGGAGCTTTCCAATGACAAGGAATAGCTGCTTCTGTTAAAGGCACAGAGACTGAAAAAGGGATGGGCAGAGAAACACAGAAAGTTTCCTTACCATTAGTCCATCTATAGAATTACTCACAGGATGAAGATAGCGGACCCAGAAACGTTTTTTCTCCAAGCAACATAATTAGCAGGAAACTAAAAAATTGTCTTATAAAGATTTCGAAATTGAACATTACGAAGGAGGCAAACTACGGAATGCACATTTAACGCAGCAAAGTTAACAACAACAACAAAACTTAAGCATTTCCAAAGAAAACACGACTAAAGGAAGCCAAATGCAAAATGCACATTTAAATCAGCATAATTTACAAGAGAATAAAATATTATCCTAAGCACCTGTAGGGTAACTTAGTTGGCAGAGCAAGAGACTGAGGTTGTAGATTTGGGCACCACACATTCCTACCTTCCAACTTTACGATTCAATCTTAGCCCCATTCTTTTGCAAGGAGAGAACGAGGTGGCAATTGTAATGTCTCGCATAAGCCATCGTTATTTTACAAACCAGGGTAGTCAGTGCCGGATTTACGTATAAGCCAAACAAGCTATAGCTTAGGGCCCCACTCTCTTGGGGGCCCCAAAAAAATTTAAAGGAAAAAGAAACTGGATGTACATTTCTAAAATATAAGATAAAAATAAAATAAAATAAAATAAAACCTACATACAGCAACAGTGTTTTGTGTTGTGTAGGCTCCTAGGATGTAAGTCATGGGTCCCACCTGCTAGCCTGTTCCCTAAAGTATCATTGGTTTGCTCATTTCTATATATAGGGTACCTACATTCTGCTATTTATAATTAGTAGTAGTTTGCATTATATATTTACACCTATTATTATTTCATGTTATAACAAGTTTCTAGAGACTAGATTATGAGCCTTTGTAAATTGTGTTTCTAAAGGGACTTTTGTTATTGCCAAATGCCAATGTGCTTGCATTATTAAGTTTGTTATGAATAAAAAAATCATTTTAAGTTAGAGCTTAATAATTATTTCACTATTGATATACTTCTTAATTGTATGTATTTCAGTTCAACAATTACTTTGATAAAAGACATATTTTGTTACGTGCAAATGGCTTTAGATACGTATTAGGTCCGTAAATTACCATATAGCATATATTCAACACAAAAAACAGCGACAATTTGTTGCTGACAAAGAACAGCTGGACATAGAAAGGGCCCCATTACCTTCTGTATCTTAGGGCTTCAAATTTGTTGAGTCCCCATTTCCATCTGAGTGACCCAACCAGCGTGAACCATGGCAAAGGATGATGGGAGTTGTAGTCCAGTCCCTCCCTTTCCTGGGTTGGAGCAAAAACTTCTGGGGGGGGGGGAGGGTTTTGTTCATAGAAGCCGACAAGGATAAGGGAGATCGGTTTGTGAAAGAGGTGCAACTTCTGCAAAGCAACTTATATATATATATATATATATATATATATATATATATATATATTTATTAAATTTTGTATAACCAATAAAAAACATACATAATAACATAATATTTTCCATTATCCACATTTCATTCTCTACTTTGGACTTCCTCACATCTCTTGTTCCTGCTTTCTAAACATAAATTTTACCAGCAAATTATTAACTTGATTTAATTCATATAATATAATTTTCCAATATTTAATATCTCAAATTTTGGGATTTAACATACACTTATTAAAGCTTAATCATAAAATATTACTTATCCCAGATTTATCTTTTCATCTTCCAATTGAATTTAAATTTATATTCTTTATAACTAGTTTGTTGAAGCCATGTTTTTACTTATCTTACATCTTTCTTAACAATCATACAATTTACAATATTTTAGATAGTCCTTTAATTTCTTCCAGTCTTCCTCCACCAGTTCTTCTCCCAGGTCTCAACTTCTGCAAAGCAACTTATAGTTGGGTTTAAAAAAATGCCCCTGCTAAAATAATGCACTGGGGGTTTGGGGTTGTTGTTTTTTTGCAGCTCGGTTGTGTCTTCGCAAAACAGGGAATTGGATATTTCACCTGCAGAGGCAAGGATTTCACCTTGGAGCCCAAAATGGAAATTTTTAGTTTAGAGAAAAAGTGGGTAAGGGGCGACAGGATGGAAGTTTATAAAAATATATATTCGTGGAATGGAGAAAGTAGATAGAAAAACGCTTTTCTCCCTCTCTCATAACAGCAGAATTTGTGGGCATCTGAATGTTGGGAGATTCTGGCCAGACTAAGTACTTCACTTCTTTATGCAGCAAATATTTTCTCCCCTTAAATCTTTTTTTATTGATTTTCTATCTTTTACAAATTGGTCCCCAATTAAAACAAATTTAATATTTATTTCCTTCCAAATCTGACTTCGTGCAAACCCTCCTAGATGCATCGATGGTTTTCCTGACTGCTGCATATATCCCCCCCTTCCAATTTATCTGCAAACGTTACAGATTACTTTACATGACAATATATTTACTTTTTAACTCAACTCCTTTTCAAATTATTTATTTATTGATTAAATTTATATACCAGCCGTCATCAAAATACCTCAGGGTGGTTCGCAGAATAAAATACAAGATAAAACACAAGTAAACGATTAAACTGAAACAACAAAACAATAACACACAAACCCCTTCCCAGATAAAGGGAAGTCATAAAGGTAAACGACCCCTGACAGTTAAGTCCAGTCGCGCACGACTCTGGGGTTGTGGCGCTCATCTTGCTTTACTGGCCAAGGGAGCTGATGTTTGTCCGCAGGCAGTTTTTCCAGGTCCTGTGGCCAGCAGGACTAAGCCGCTTCTGGCAAGGCAGAGCAGCGCACAGAAACGCCGTTTACCTTCCCGCCGGAGTGGTACCTATTTATCTACTTGCACTTTGATGTGCTTTCAAACTGCTAGGTTGGCAGGAACTGGGACCGAGCAACGGGAGCTCAGCCCGTCGCGGGGATTCGAACCGCTGACCTTCTGATCGGCAAGCCCTAGGCTCTGTGGTTTAGACCACAGTGCCACCCGTGCTCTAGTCTGCCCTGGTCAGACCACACCTGGAGTCCTGTGTCCAGTTCTGGGTGCCACAATTTGAGAAGGACATTGACAAGCTGGAATGTGTGCAGAGGAAGGCGACCAAAATGATGATGATGATGATTAACAACAACAACAACAACAACAACAACAACAACAATTTTATTATATATACCCCACTCATCTGGCTGGGTTTCCCCAGCCACTCTGGGTGGCTCCCAACAGAACACTAAAAACAGAAGAAATCTCCAAACATTAAAAACGTCCCTAAACAGGGCTGCCTTCAGATGTCTTCTAAAAGTCAGATAGTTGTTTATTTCCTTGACATCTGATGGGAGGGTGTTCCACAGAGAGGGCGCCACTGCCAAGAAGGCCCTCTACCTGGTTCCCTGTAACCTCACTTCTCGCAGTGAGGGAACCCCCAGAAGGCCCTCGGAGCTGGACCTTAGTGGGTCTGGAAACCAAGCCTTATGAGGAACGGTTGAAGGATCTGTGTATGTTTAGCCTGGAAAGGAAGAGACTGATAGGAGATTGAGAGGAGATATGAGTTACAAGAAAGGAGATTCCGACTAAACATCAGGACATGGGCAGATTTTGGTAGTATGGCACCCTGAACGTGGCCTAAATTTGGCACCCCCAAATGAATATTCTCAGTGATGGATCTTCTCAATTGTGCACCCCCCTCGTCCCAGTGCTCTGTGGGGGGGAACTTCCCACACTGCCCTAAATCTGGTGCAGATCAGGAAGAACTTCCTGACAGTAAGAACAGTGGAATGGACTCCTTCGGGAGGTTGTGAACTCTCCATCCTTGGATATTTTTCAGCGGAGGTTGGGTGGCCACCTGCCATGAATGCTTTAACTGAGATTCCTGCATCGCAAGGGGTTAGACTAGATGGCTCTGGGGGTCCCTTCCCACTCTACCCTTCTATGATTCTTTGAAGTACCATCTCCAGAAGACAAACTCTCCAGAGCACCTATTGCTAGCGTTCCACACCAGCCCTTGAAGAAACAGGGGAGGGATTTTTAGAAGTTTAACCCAGAGACACCCTAACTCCCCCACCAGCCTCCCCAAACTGCCCCTCCCCATCTCTGGCTCCGCAGGCTTCTGAGGCCAGGCCGCCAGGGAGCAGCTGGGCGGAGAGTGTGGAAATCTTGATGATTAGTTTGTTTTTTAGACGCAGGGATTTGTGGCTGATTAACCTTAATCCGTTCAGTGTGATGGAACCCCATATGCGACTGGGCTTCAGTGAAAGGGGGGGGCCACGGGACAGGGAGGGGAGAAAGCGGGCACAAATAAGGAGAACGAAGCAGGCTGCCGTCCATGGAAGCTCACACCGCAATAATTTTGTTAGGGCACGCTTCCCCAACTTGGTGCCCTCCCAGTGCCCTGTCTGGGGCTGCTGGGAGTTGGAAGTCCAACGCATCTGGAGAGCAACAGGTTGGCAATGTTTGCCTTGAAAGCTTAAGGCTGCTTTAAGATGACACAGTGCAGTACTGGCAGCAGACTAAGAATGGTGGCTTTCCGGTGAAAACGCCCAACCTTCGAAAATATATAGATAAATGCCGCTCCAAGCGCATACCTGTCAAGGCTCCTCCAGATGACCTGTTTACAGAGCATACATCCTGATTTTGCTTCCGCAAAGCTCATGCAGATATTTTAGATCGCATCCGGGTATTTACTGAGCTTCTGCTCTGCTTTGCTTGCAAGGTTGTTCATCTAAGACGTGGGTAGGCAAACTAAGGCCCAGGGGCCGGATCTAGCCCAATCGCTTTCTAAATGTGGCCTGCAGACGGTCCGGGAATCAGTGTGTTTGTACATGAGTAGAATGTGTCCTTTTATTTAAAATGCTTCTCTGGGTTATTTGTGAGGCATAGGAATTTGTTCATTTTTTATTTATTTTTCAAAATATAGTCCGGCCCCCCACAAGGTCTGAGGGACAGCAGACTGGGCCCCCTGCTGAAAAAGTCCGCTGGCTCCTGTTATAAGACAATGAGCGTTCCTCCCAATTTGATCGCATATAACTTCCCATTCACCTTTTGTCCGCCCCACACTTTTCAATGCGTTCCCCCCATCTCTTCCCTAACTATGCTAAAAGTCTGTGTCCCTTAAAGTGGACACGGGTTGCGCTAAAGCAAATGGAGCCCCTGAAACCAATTTAATTGTGTAAACCTAAATATACTGTATGCGCTGGAGCCCGTCTCCCCAAAAAGAGGCAGGCTGGACAGAGGCACCCTCGATCACACGGCAAAAGCGCCATAGCTCAGAGACAGAGCATCAAATGTTGATGTACCCTCTTCTCTTGTAGGGGGCACACACACACAATGGAAGACTCTTCATGAAGATCATAGAATTGCAGAGCTGAAAGGGACCGCAAGGGTCATCTAGTCCAACCCCGTGTTGCAGGAATATTTTGCCTCCAGGAATGTCTTGTTCTGTACCACAACTGCCTACCTAGCAACATGGGAAGTGAAGATACAGCTGATGGGAAACGATATACGATATACCGTATATATGATATACGATATACGATATCTTTATTGTCATTGTCCCATGCAGAACAATGAAATTGAAAAACTACATAAAACTACTACAAAACTACATAAAACTACTACAAAACTACATGAAACATTCAAAACCCCCTAAAAACTCTGAAACCCCATTTTAAAATACACTATACTATAGAGACCCCTTATGCTGCGTTTAGAACCAGAATTGCATTTGCGTAGAAACTGTTTCTCAGGCGGCTAGTCCTGGCCTTTATAACCCTGTATCTTCTTCCAGAAGGCAGAAGCTGAAAGAGATCGTTTCCGGGGTGAGCACTATCCTGCGCTATCTCTGCTGCTTTCTTATGGCACCTGACAGCATAGATTTGATCCAAGGTGGGAAGAGTGCACCCAATTATTCTCTCTGCAGTCTTTACAACCCTGGACAGAATTGTTTTTTCTCTGGCTGTGCAGCTCCCAAACCACACACACAGGCCATAAGTTAATACGCTCTCCAAAGTGCAATGGTAAAATGCCATCAACAGGTCCTTTGAGAGATTGTTTTTCCGCAGGATTCTCAGGTCTTTGTTCTTCCCCAGGTCTTTGCTGTTTTCTCCCCAGGTTAGGTCGTACCCAATACTGCAGAAAACCACTGCGCCCAGCTTTTCAAGCCGCATGCACACACCATACACTTAAAGCACGTGGCTTCCCTTTAAAAAAAAACCCCATGGGAATTGTAGTTTACCCCTTGCAGAACTATAATTCCCATCAACAAATGGAGGAAGTCATATGCATCCAATACATTGCGTGTCTTTAGCCTTCAGCACAGGCCAAGTCCCATTTACTTATTTTTTTTGGCCACTCCAGGCATAGGATAGTTATTTCCAGTGCTTTTTTCCTGGGGGTACACATACCCCTAAACATTTTGTGAACCTTTGTACTTTTGTTCATTTACTGTATTTGCTTTTCCTGATTTGAACAATAAAATGGTGATTTTCTTGAGTCAAAATGAGAGTAAACACTTTTTTAGAAGAAAAAAAAAGCACTGGTTCTTTCCCTTACTAGCCTGGGTCTTCAACAACAGCCTCGCATGCAGGCATCTAGCACAAAGATTTCCCTAATCGACATGACCCAAAGTTTCACCTGTTAAATTTCTGTGTATCTCAGGCAGCTTGAATGGCCATTGTGTGCAGGGGCTGTGCTGGAAAGAACAGCAGCAACCTTGAGTGAGTTTTGCACATGTGACACATAAACACACACACACACACATGGAATCTGATCATAATTTTTCTGAACGGCGCGGTCTCTTCCTAGTGGCAGAACCTGGCACGGCCTCCATCCTGTTCATTATATAAATGAGAGCAAGCTGGGAGGAAAGCTGGGCTTGAATGCTCTCCAAAAGCAAGGGCAGCCTTGCCTCTCGAGCCGAGCATGAGATGTGTGTGTGGCAACTTCTCTCCAGAAAGAGATGATAGCCATGAAGCTTCTGATTCGACCCACCACACACACACACACACCAAAAAACCACCCCAGGCATTGCCCTTATCCAAGTTGGGAATACATGCCGGACAAAGGGGTGGGAGGTGGGTGAGAGATTATGCTGTTCAAAGAGGATTAACACTTGGCGACAAGGCATCGAGCATCCTCTGATGTTCCTCGCTGTTTTCTTGTGTACCATTTTCGTTCAATGATAATTTCCTTTTGCGCAGATTGTTTTCCGTACCAAGTAACTTAAAAGACCCACGTTATGAATTCATCAGCTACAGATCATGCATACCCTCCAACACTTCTCTCATGAAGATTGGGACGTCATATTCAGTTGTTGTTGTTGTTGTTGTTGTTGTTGTTGTTGTTGTTGTTGTTCTCTGCCCCAGTGCTTTCTTTCTTTAAAAAATGTTTAGGGGTACGCTCGTTTTGACTCGAGAAAATCTCCATTTTATAGTTCAAATCGGGGGAAATAGATACAGTGGTACCTCGGGTTACATACACTTCAGGTTACAGACTCCGCTAACCCAGAAATAGTACCTCGGGTTAAGAACTTTGCTTCAGGATAAGAACAGAAATCGTGCTCCGGCGGCACGGCAGCAGCAGGAGGCCCCATTAGCTAAAGTGGTGCTTCAGGTTAAGAACTGTTTCAGGTTAAGTATGGACCTCCGGAACGAATTAAGTACTTAACCCGAGGTACCACTGTACAGTAAATGGACAAAACTACGAAGATTCACAAAATGTTTAGGGGTATGTGTCAGTATATTTCATTCTCCCATTGCTGGGTGTGTGATTGTTACATCACATGTCTGTGTTTACTTTCCAGGCTTGGAAAGTGTGAGAACGGAAGCCAGTCTTATCTTTTCCGCTGTATTGTACTTTTGTACTTTCTCTCTTGAAGAAGATGTGAGAGGACACCATGATTGCTTTGTCCTGTACATATTGCTGAATAAATTACTTAGAATGCCACACCTCATCTCCACATCGCTTCTGCTATACTCTGCTGTGTGAGTGTGCACATATCTGAGGATATGTGTCGCTGGTGCACACCGGGACTGAAGATTTATGAACGTCCTGGACTGTGCTTCATAAGGAAGACACCCGGAGAGGTTTGTCTCATTCCAGGGGCTGTGGGTGCCCCCCCAGGCATGTTCCGCTAGTATGCGTACCCCTGCGTCACCCAGAAAAAAGCACTGCTCTGCCCATCTGATTTGGTTGCCCCAGTAATTCTGGGAGGCCCCCAACACATATAAAAACATAATTTAATATTTAAAAAATTCCCTGTACAGGGCTGCCTTCGGGTGTCTTCAGAGGCTGTATAGTTACTTATCTCTTTGGCTCAGGTGTCGCAAAACTTCATACCCTCCAACATTTCTTCACTGCAGATGTGACAGCAGTCACGAAATTAAAAGACACCTGCTTCTTGGGAGAAAAGCGATGACAAAACCAGACAGCATCTTAAAAAGCAGAGACATCACCTTGCCAACAAAGGTCCGTATAGTTAAAGCTATGGTTTCCCCAGTAGTGATGTATGGAAGTGAGAGCTGGACCATAAAGAAGGCTGATCGCCGAAGAATTGATGCTTTTGAATTCTGGTGCTGGAGGAGACTCTTGAGAGTCCCATGGACTGCAAGAAGATCAAACCTATCCATTCTTAGGGAAATCAGCCCTGAGTGCTCACTGGAAGGACAGATCCTGAAGCTGAGGCTCCAATACTTTGGTCACCTCATGAGAAGAGAAGACTCCCTGGAAAAGACCCTGATGTTGGGAAAGATGGAGGGCACAAGGAGAAGGGGATGACAGAGGATGAGACGGTTGGACAGTGTTCTTGAAGCTACCAGCATGAGTTTGACCAAACTGCGGGAGGCAGGGGAAGACAGGAGTGCTTGACATGCTCTGGTCCATGGGGTCATGAAGAGTCGGACACAACTAAACAACAACAACAACAACAAAGGAAAAGCAGGACATTCTGGGATCAAATCAGAAACCAAGGTGGCTTTTCTAAATCAAGAACTGTCCCTGGAAAATAGGGACACTTGGAGGGTCTGGCATGCACTGCAAACATTTTATGTTAAATCCTTTAAAAATCATTAATTCTGGTATTTCCCCCCCTAGAAAGAACAAACAAATGCTGGGAAATTGTAGCACTGGTAGTTGGACTCTGTGAGGACCCTTTTTGCTCTCCAGTTCCCGGAGGGCGCAGGAGTAACAGTTAAACCCATGTAGGTTTTGTGGTCACATCTGTATCCCACTCTGACAGATGTATAGCATTCCTTCCTGTGTGCAAATCATTGAATAATATTTACCTCAGGTAATTCCCATAAGCAGAAATGCAGCTTTTTCTTTCTTTCAGGGCTGCTGCACATTTTAATGGCTTCGTGAAAAATGAAAGCACTACAGGTGAAACATTTTTCTAGCCCGGATGGATTTTTTAAAATTAAGGGGTCTCCCTAGGGTTGCCATATTTCAACAAGTGATAATCTGGACACAAAAGTTGTTGAAGTTTTTTTAAAAAAAGTTTTGCAAAATCTCTCTGCTTTTTAAGCACATATCCAGATTTTCCTTGACATTTCAGTGATTTCCACCCAGACACTGCATCCAACAACCATATTCTGGAAATTTCAGACATATGGCAACCTTAGTCTCCCCCACTCTTTAGTTTTCCTTGCAGCGATCAATATTTTGCTACAAAACCTATTTTAATATATTGTGAGTCTTTCTCTTTTCCACTGAGGGGGAAACAGAAATCCAGTTGTTTTCCAGGGCCGGCTCTACCATTAGACAATATGAAGGGATTGCCTCAGGCGGAGCATCAGCAATAACACCCTGGCTGTTGCTTCTGAACCCCTGAACTTATCCCCCCTACAATCTAGCCTGCTGCCTTTGGTGTGGCGATGAACTCTCTCCCACCACTAATGTCAAATTAAGTTTCAGCTGCCAGTGTGCCTGGTTTCTGTAACTGGAATGACGAGGAGCCGCCATCTTGTCAAATAAACCCCATAGCAAAACGCTAAGAGAAATGTTATTATTTGCTTATATCCCACCTTTTTCCTCCAAGGAACTCCAAGGTGGTATATGTGGTTCTCCCTCTCCTCATTTAATCCCCACAACGACCCTGTAAGGTAGCTTAGGCTGAGGGGCTGTGACCGGCTAACACAGTGGTTTCACTTCACCCTCAGTGGCGTACTCCATTGCCTCTCGAGACAGATGGATCATAGAATCCTAGGATGCCAGCAAAATGGTTGTTTCTTCCAGACCCTCCAAATGTCCCTATTCTCCAGGGATGTCCCTGATCTAGAGAAGCCATCCCGGTTTCTGATTTAATCTCAGAATGTCCCGCTTTTCCTTAGGATTTCCCTATTTTCATTGGAGAAATGTTGGAGGGTATGGCGTTTCTGACCCCCCCCCCCCGAGCCATCTGAAGGCAATCCTGTTTGGGAAGGTTTTGTTAAAACCTTAAATGTTTTATGCTGTTTTTTATATATGTTGGAAGCTGCCCAGAGTGGCTGGGGCAACCCAGTAAGATGTGTGGGGTATAAAGAGTAAAATTATCCTTATGGAATGGGACATCCCTATTTTCATCGGAAAATGTTTGAGAGTTTGTCCTAAATCTGGGAGCAGGAAGGGGGACCATGGCAGAGGGGCTCTTTGACCCCTTCTCAGAACCCACTAGTACCAATCCCCTTTTCCCCGCCACAGCCAAAGTCTCTCGCTTTGACCTGCCTTTACGCACAAGCGCATTTAATGTGCAAAACAGGCTGTGGCTTGGACAATTTAAGGTGCTGTTTCAGTGAAACACTGCTGCCCTCTGTTGATGGAAAATATAATTTTATTTTTTCAAAGGATTTTGCACCCGCTCAATTCACTTTTCGGTTTTAACTGCAATCTACCTTTGGATAGCTCTGGGATTCGACTCTAAGAAAAAAAATGTTCTTTCTGACCACCCAGTGTCAATATTTCTTTTCTTTTAATTACCCTTGAAGTTGCTTTAAGAAGGAAATTCGGGGGGGGGGGGAGGGAAGCCTGCAAACATTTTTGCTGCTGGATCATACTGCAACAGGCATAGGCAAACTCGGCCCTCCAGATGTTTTGGGACTACAACTCCCGTCATGCCTAGCTAACAGGACCAGTGGTCAGGGATGGTAGGGATTGTAGTCTCAAAAATATCTGGAGGGCCGAGTTTGCCTATGCCTGTACCACAGCTTCCATAGAATCAGTGTTGAAGGGGACTCCAAGAGCCATTTAGTCTGACCTGCTGCTATGCAGGAATTTCAAAACATGGTTCCCCATCCAATTTGAAACCATACTGGACCCTGCTTAGCTTTGTAAACGTGGTAGCATTTTTATTGCTGCATCACTAGGACGCTCCATTAAATAAAAGATGCCTCCAGGCCTTCCTCATTCCACAGAAACCAGCACCAACTTTCTGCCATCGTAGTGCCAATTCTCTTGAGGTCGCACCCACAGAATACATTTTAAAGCACTCTTATGCCTCTTAAGCATCTGTGGCTTTGTTGGAAATTAAAATAGATTGAAGGAATAAAACCAGTCATGACTTCTCCCAGAGAATCCTGGGAACTAAGCGACGATTATCTTGACTTGATTGCCTCTGACAGGTTCGCATTAAATTTAGCATGGTTGCCACATGGGCCCAGCCCTGCGCCGACCAATTTTAGCTGCCTTAATAAGTATTAGGCGTCTGGTATCTCAAGCAGGGTTTAATTTTGACAGGTGGGTGGGCACATCCAAGGACAGGTTGGCTTTCCACTCCAAAAATACAGCCTCGAATCTCCGTTGGAGCTGGAACAAAAGCAGTGTTCACTAATGGTTAAAGCTGGGTTTGTTTTGTTTTTTTTAATTTTGTTTATTCGAAATTAAAACAAAACATATTATCAAAACAAACAAACAAACAAACAAACAAAAACCTGGGTTAATTGGAAGAGAAACTGCAGGGAAAAGCTCAGAGTCCAAGGCTGCGGTCCTAGCTTCACTTACCTTGGAGCAAGCCCCATGAAATAAAGTAGAACTTGCTTATCGGTAGACATGTTTAGGATTTTGCTGTTAAGGAGAGTCTGGCTAGATTGCTTGTTGGGTAGGCAGAAACAGGGTCATAAGGGGGAAAACATAGGAAGAGAAGGCTTGAAGAACAAAGATCTCTGGCTTACTGCATTACAAGGCCTAGGGCAGGGAGGGATCACCTTTGGCCAAGGGCCGCATTTGCTCAGGGGTAATCTGTTGAGGGCCACATGCCAGGTGGAGGACTGAGCGAGCGGAGGTAGTCAGAGACAAATTAGCTCATTTGGAATAAAGACTGCTCTGCTGCAAGCCTTGCCCTGGCAGCAACCTAAAATTAGAATTCCCAAACCTCTTCCAGAGTACTCGGAAATAAACCCTTCTGAGTTTTACGGGGTTACTCTCAAATAAGATGATTTTGTGTGTCTGTGTGCAGCGGACCTGATAACAGCTGCAGGAAAGTGAAAGCAATTCCTTTCTGACTTTAGTGTACTCTACAGAAGCCTACCAATTTGTTCACAGATAGCCGACAGGGAAGACTAGGATACTGCTCTTAAACTGCATGGGCTTTTGAGAGTGGGGACATATTTTAAAGCCAAGAAAAACAAAGAGGAAATTACAACAAATTACAACAAAGAGGATGGGACTACAACTCCCATCATTCCTAGCCAGCAGGGCTGATGGGAGTTGTAGTCCCAACATCATACAGGGACCTAAGCTTGAGAAAGGCTGCGCTAGAATGTACAGTGGTACCTCGGGTTAAGTACTTAATTCGTTCCGGAGGTCCATTCTTAACCTGAAACTGTTCTTAACCTGAGGTACCACTTTAGCTAATGGGGCCTCCCACTGCCACCGCCATGCGATTTCTGTTCTCACCCTGAAGCAAAGTTCTTAACCCGAGGTACTGTTTTTGGGTTAGCGGAGTCTGTAACCTGAAGCGTCTAACCTAAAGCGTATGTAACCCGAGGTACCACTGTATATTACTTTCCAGGCACAATTCAAAGTGCTGGTTTGAAGGTAAAAATCTAGGATGATTTGGGCTGTATGTACGGTACTTTCCAGACAGCTTCTTTCCCCCCATCCACATCTGCATCTTGAACTCACAGCAATCTGCCACAAGCAAAGAGAGTAGCCACAGGATGGCACCCTCCAGCCACCAAATCTAGGCAGGAGATCATCAAGCAGGAGTGTTGAAAGTGAGGCTCTTTCCTTTGTACAGTAGGCCACCTTTAAACCCCAGACTTAAGTGAAAGGTATGTGGACACACCTCTCTCTCCTTGAAGGCAGGCAAGAGGTGTTAACACAGTCCATCCAGCCATAAACATTCAAGGGGGTGGAGGAAGGTTAGTGCAGCATTGCCAGAAGCCTGAAAGGCTGTATTTGGCTTCTGGACCCAAGGCTCTCCAACCCACCCTGCAGCTCGTTTTTGCGAAGGAAGGCATTTTCCCTTATATTTATTTATTCGCTTTAAAGGTACCCCTGACCGTTAGGTCCGGTCGCGGACGACTCTGGGGTTGCACACTCATCTCGCTCTATAGGCCGAGGGAGCCGGTGTTTGTCCGCAGACAGCTTCCGGGTCATGTGGCCAGCATGACTAAGCCACTTCTGGTGAACCAGAGAAGTATGGAACGCAGTTTACCTTCCCGCCGGAGCGGTACCTATTTATCTACTTGCACTTTGACGTGTTTTTGAACTGCTAGGTTGGCAGGAGCTGGGACTGAACAGGAGCTCACCCCGTTGCGGGGATTCGAACCACCGACCTTCTGATTCGCAAGCCCTAGGCTCTGTGGTTTAGACCACAGCGCCACCCATGTTCCCTTATTCGCTTTACACGTTGTCTTATTGCCAAGGCACCCAAGGTGGTTTACAGCTTTGCCATTCTCCCACCCACTCGCCGGCAGAGAGCAACACCAAGGCATGCAGAAAAAAATAACTGCCCTCCTTCTTGTCCGGCAGAATGGTGTCCTCAGGCCCTGGTTTTGGGGACGTTCTGACCAAAGCAAGTCCTGATGATGTCTTTGCCTCCCTCCCTCCCCCTCCAGGGAAAGGAGGAAACCTGCTTGTTCATTAAGACTGCTGGAAGGTCTCCTGATGGTGGTAGTGCCATTAGCTGAGTCAAGATACATGGGGTACTGCCTCTGCCCTCCAGAAATAAGGCAGGTACAAACTGTGATACATCTTAGTCACCTGCTTAAGGCCTGTGTCTGTAGACTTTATTAGCAAGCTTGGAATATACACTTCTCATGGGCAGGATTTTATCTGACTGTGTTTTGTGACCTGCTCCTGCGTCATTCAGATGGAGAGTGGCATATAATTATTTTAAAATGAATACTTCAACTAAACCAATGGACGGTTTCTACAAAAACCTGCGGCTTGATTAACCAGGGACACTCACCTTGTTAAAAGCATCTTCCAGGACGCAGGTGAAACCACCCAGCTCCACTTTTCATTGCAGAGTTTATACAGAAGTAGACATACTACATAGTTCTTCAAATACACTGTCAACTTCACAGTCGTAAACAATGTCCCGGCATTTCTGCCACTATTTACACCAGAGCTTTTATTTGTTAAAGAAGAAGCACCCGAGACAAAAAATATTCCAAAAAAACCTATTCATCTTTGCCATTAGAGAGTTCTTTTTAATCACACCCAATGGAGTAAAAAAAAAAAAAGTCTCATGCAATTTTTTCAAACAAACCAACCTTCCTTGGAGGATTTTAAGCAAAGGTTGGATGGGCATCTGTCATGGGTGCTTTAGCTGAGTTTCCTACCTCGCAGGGGGTTCGACTAGATGACCACAGGGTCCCTTTCTGCTCTACAATTCTATGATTCTGTAGATCAAGGGAAGCAGGTTAAAATGCCCTTCTTCTGATTCAACACACACAGCTTGGTTTAAGACAAACTTCTACCCCGAGATACAAAGATGCAAAGTCCACCCCGAATCCTGTGCCAATTGATTGGTTTTTGTTAAGAAAGGTTAACTCAATCAAAAGGATTTTAATGAATTGACTTTAGACTGCAATTTAACCCCAAACACGAGGTAGGGTTGTATTCAGGATAGCATTATCAACTTTTTTCTAATGTCATTAGAAATGGGCCTATAACAGCAGCTGAACAGATTTTCTTTTCCTTCCTAACCATGATCTTCATGCCAGGAAAAGGTTCAGTTCCTAAATTACTCTTTTTGATAGGTGTCAAGGGTTCCCAAATTTCCATGTGCCAAGTTAATTCAACGCTGTTATCTCCAAACATCCAGTTGTATAAAACAGATGTCACATTTGCAGAGAGCACTAGAGTAAGGGACCAAGGCTGCAATCCTAACCCCATTTGCCTGGGAGTAAGCCCCATGACATGCAGTAGGACTTGCTTCTCACTAGGCATGGTTAGGATGGTGATGTAAGCTGAGCCAAGCGTTCATGGTTCAAATGTCACCACTGCTACGAATGCACTGGATAGACTTAGGCAAGCCACTCTTCCCTTAGCCTCAGACCTGCAATACAAGTACAGTGGCACCTCGGTTTACGAACTTAATCTGTTCCAGAAGTCCGTTCTTAAACCGAAGGCGTTCTTAAACTGAGGCATGCTTTCCCTAATGAGGCCTCCTGCCGCTGGTACCCTTCCACTGTTCGGCTTCCGTTCTTAGACCGAGGTAAAGCTTGCTACCCGGAACACTACTTCTGGTTTTGCAGAGTCCGTAAACCGAATAGTTCGTAAACAGGCCTGTTCTTAAACCGACGTACCACTGTATATGGTAAAGGTAAAGATAAAGGGACCCCTGACCATTAGGTCCAGTCGTGGCTGACTCTGGGGTTGCGGCGCTCATCTCGCTTTATTGGCCGAGGGAGCCAGCATATGGCCAATAAAGCAAGATGAGGCGCACGGAAACACCGTTTACCTTCCCGCCGGAGCAGACCTATTGACCTACTTGCACTTTGACGTGCTTTCAAACTGCTAAGTTTGCAGGAGCAGGGACCAAGTGACGGGAGCTCACCCCATTGCGGGATTCCAGTGAGGTGTAGTGGTTAAGAGCGGTGGACTCATAATCTGGTGAACCGGGTTCGCGTCTCCACTCCTCCACATGCAGCTGCTGGGTGACCTTGGGCCAGTCACACTTCTTTGAAGTCTCTCAGCCCCACTCACCTCACAGAGTGTTTGTTGTGGGGGAGGAAGGGAAAGGAGAACGTTAGCCGCTTTGAGTCTCCTTCGGGTAGTGATAAAGCGGGATATCAAATCCAAACTCTTCTTCTTCAAGCTCTCTTCTGATCGGCAAGTCCTAGGCTCTGTGGTTTAACCTGTATACGGTAATAATGGCTTATCCTACAAAGAGATTACCAAGACAAGGTACGTGAAGTGCTCTGTACACTCAAAGAGGTGCTGTATGAATATTACTGGCAACCCATACTTTTTGGCTTTTTAAAATTTTCAACAGCACTGCAAACCACAGGGTGGTCTCGCTTTGTGTGAAAGTGGGATCTGGCAAGGTCTTCCACAAACCACCATTAAGCAAAAATTAAGGAAGCCAATATGTTGTCATTCAACATTTATTATTTTTTCTTTACTGCCTCAAGATGAGTAGTCCCTATTGGTACAAAGGTCAGAGTCACAGACACAAGACACATGGAAAATAAGGGGGGTGGGATTTAGAAAGCACTCCTTGCCTAGACAAAAATAAAAAAGACTAACCAAAGAAAAAGAGTGTAGTGTTCTTTGCAGATATTTTACAGACCGAAGACCAAAAGCTCTTTATCATTGTAATGCCTATTATCTACTTAAAGTTGTGTGTACAAAACCAGGTATTTCAAAAGTGTCCCCTGTTGGGTTTTTATTATTTTTTTTGCAATTCTGAAAAAAAAATACAAAAAACAACATCCAGAAGTCTTACAGGTTTCAAAGGATTATTTTTTTTTTGCTTGTACATGATGAATAGGAATCAAGTCTCCCGATCTTGGAGAGGTACTACAATAGATTATCTAACATTTTCTCACATGTCCTAGCCACTACAAACAGGAGTAGGGGGGGGGGAATAAAACCTGGAGTGTATTCTAAGTACACTGCACAAGCAGGGGTGGGGCTGCCTGGGGAGGGGCATATATGTTAGAAGGGGGAGGGGAGGAGAACTTAAGCCCTTTCACCACGGATGCGGCGAGCCAGCTGTATGTCTTTTGGCATGATGGTGACCCGCTTGGCATGGATGGCACACAGGTTGGTGTCCTCAAACAGACCCACAAGATAGGCCTCGCTGGCTTCCTATTGAGACAAGGAAATTCAAGTAAAAATAATGGAGGGAACAAGTTTTGAAATGCACAAGCGTGGAGGGGGCAGATACAAAACACAAGCAGCAAGGTTTTGCAACGCATTATCTGTGTGTTGACATACTGATGGATTTCAAAATGCTAGCTCTTTGTCTTGCACGCAACAGAAGGCCGATCGCATACATTACCTGCCTGCTGAAGGGATACACGCAATTCAATTCCCTTCCCTTCAATTCCCTGTAGAAGGGAGCATCGCCAGATGGAACAGGAGAGAAATATTGACAACATCTTATTCACACCCCAAGCTCCTAGGAGGAGGAGACGCTGCCACACTCTTATCTCAGTTTCATCTTTGACAGCGACACTTACCTTCTTTTTAAAGAAGTGGAAGGAACTCGCTTGCTATGGCAGCAGCTGTTCCTCCCTTACTTTCGAGCACAGATGGTCGCTGCCAGAACAAGCATGACCTCCAAAGGAGGAGGAGGTGGTGGAAGACTGGAAGGGAGAGTGTGACAGCTCCTGCTCATTTCTCTTCCCCAAGCCTGCCTCAGCCCATCTAATAGTTTCAACAGTGGCGGAGAAGCTGTGGCTCCCCAAATGTTGAACTACAACTCCCATCATCCTTGGCCACGTTGGCTGCAGCTGATGGGACCTGGGCGTCCAAGAGCATCTGAATCAGCACAGGTTCCCCATCCCCTCTTTATCAACTGAGCTGCAATAATAAAGGCAGAAAGCACCTCTCCAAACCGCAGCACAGCAGAAAGCGGCACAACACATCCCCCACCACAACTCTGCTCAGACACAAGTCTCCAGCTCACATCTAGCATGTCCAATGGATGCTAGATGCAGCTTATGAATTTAGAAGGTGACAACGGCGGAAGTGTCAGAGGGAGAGTTTCATGAAATATCGAGCAGCTCAAGAGAACAATCTGAGGGCATGTGACACAGTTTGTGCTGCAAAAAGCAAGCAGGGTTTCTTTTGGGCCTTCAAACTCCCAGAAAGGAGCAGCCTTCAGAAACTAGGCATAGTCTTCAGGACGAAGAAGGGAGAGGCAACAAGGAGACGAGGCACAAACCTGCAGAGCTCCGATGGCAGCACTCTGGAACCGCAGGTCTGTCTTGAAGTCCTGAGCGATTTCACGAACCAGACGCTGGAATGGCAACTTGCGGATCAGCAATTCTGTGGATTTCTGGTACCGCCGGATCTCTCGCAGTGCCACAGTGCCAGGCCTGGGAGAAATTACAGTCATACCTCATGTTACATTTGCTTCATGTTACATTTTTTCAGGTTGCGTACCGTCGCGACCCGGAAGTACCAGAAAAGGTTACTTCCTGGTTTCGCCGCTCGCGCAGACGCACAAAATGACGTCACACGCATACGCAGAAGCAGCGAATTGCAACCCGCACATGTGCAAACGCGCTGCTGCAGGGTGTGTTCTTTTAATGTTGCAAACAGGCCTCCAGAACAGATCCCGTTCGCAACCAGACGTACCACTGTATAGGGAAATAGCAGTCATCTCCCTCCAACCTTGCTAACACAGCCAGAAGTCATGAGGGTGGAGGGAAACAGGGTACAGAAACTGAGCAGCGGCCCCTCCTTCCCAAATCCCCAGCCCCATGACAACTTTGGAGAGCACTTTTACTTGATGCTAGGGTCTGACCAGATTGTAGGCTTGAGAGCAGTTGCCTGGCTTCTCTGTGCTCCCCACCTTGTACTGGCCAAAAAACTGAGCTGCTATCGAGTGCCTGTTCCAAATACCTGTAACGGTGAGGTTTCTTCACTCCACCAGTGGACGGTGCACTTTTCCGGGCGGCTTTGGTGGCCAGCTGCTTTCGAGGAGCTTTCCCGCCAGTGGATTTACGGGCAGTCTGCTTAGTACGGGCCATCCTGGGTGGTCCTTAAGCTGCAAGAAACCTGCCAAGGGAATGGAGTGCAGATGAGTTTATGGGGAAACAGGGACACTTTTGATAGCTCTGCGTCCAATTTGCACCGTAAGGTACTACACACTAGCAACTCTGGGGCCTTGGGCTCAGTTTACAAACCCCATTTCATGGTAAAAACATCTATGAACAGAATATATTTATTAAAAAAAGGGGGGAACCTCTAGATTTCCAGTGAACTTTCCCCAAAACCAGAAAGCACCACCCTGTCAATAACAGAAGCTAGGTTTTGGAAGGAACCTAATGGGTTATCCATAGCAGCACCCCAGAACCACCACCTGCTGTATATATGACTCCTCAATTTTGTCCAAAAGCCTGATGCATCATCTTCATGCACAGCTTATTTAAGCAATTCAGTTGCCTTATTCAGCTTCCTGAACCAATTCACTTTGGCTATCTAGCCGGCACAGTACACAGCATCAAGAGAACTACTGAAGCTTTAGCAGATGGACACATGACATGCCAAGCCCCACTTTCTTTGGAAACTTATTTCAACACCTGATAAAGTCCTAAATTTAAAATATTTACATGATGCATTACCTATATCAACTTTTTTGTCATTTCATCTGAGGCACACCTGCATTTAACAGTTGAAAGAGCAGGAGCCTTAAAGTTCACTTGCACAGAAAGATGAAGTGCGGGACAAATATAAAGTTTTACACTAGCAGTAAAGTAGTTCTTGCTGGCTACACTGACACCACAGTAGGAAGTGAACTACTCCTGTTTACTTGTATCTGCACCTACAGAGATTAATTACTTCACTCAGGGAAAGAAAAAGCCCTTCCGGGAGCGCAAGTTGTTTTTCTTCTGATCAGAAATCACTTAAGTCAGCAGTGTCTGGCATTATACACGGGGACATGCAAAAAGAGGGTCTAATAAAAGAACGTATCTCATTCGTGTGTCTCAGCTTCACAATATATTCTCTCCGTTTCACCCTTTGTCATACACGCTGTTCCACAGACCTTTCCCTCTGCTCCTCCCCCTTTAAAAAATCAAGCAGGCATCAGCTAACATAAGACTGCAATCCTATATTTGGAATTAAGTCTCATGGAACTCAATCTTACTTCTGAAAATGCACAGATAGGCTTACACGGTAAAAACTAGAAGGCCCAAGAAATGCATGTGCCATATTTTAATACAGAGAATTACTTTAATACAGAGCATTAATTTCCAGAGGGATTAATTTCCAGAGGTCTGTTGCAGCAAAACAATAATCTTGTCGCACCCTAAAGGCTTATGGTTACAGCCGTTGCTAGTCCTACTCAAGAGTAGGCTCAATGAAATTAATGGATATGACTAACATGGGTTTATTATTTCTTAGGTACCTTATTTATGTGATTGCAAGCCGTTTCAAATTGTTTTTAATATTGTGTTTTAATTGGTGTAACCTGCCCTAGTACCTGAGAGTGAAGGGTGGGTAATAAACTATAATAATAATAATAATAATAATAATAATAATGAAAATGAATTTTAATCAGTCTACTCCGGGTAGAACTTACTTGGATACAACTCTTAAAAATTATTATGGCAGAAACTTTCATGGTGTTAGAATTCACTTTATTAGACGCAGTAACTTTTCCCAGTAGGAAAAGGTCAGAGAAAAGTCAGCAGAAAAACAACTTAAGACAACACTTCCTAGCTTCCTAATTCTGGGAGAGAGTAAAAACTAGCAAGGATGCAGTATTGGAGAGGGAAACACTGTATGATCAAACTAATCAAAAGGCAGTAATGCCTCTGAATCAGAATCTGGTTCTGTAACATTGCTGGCATTTATTATTCCTCAATGAACAATTACTGGGTGTGAGAAAGTGGATGTTTTGTAGAAGCCATGCTTCCTTGCTCATATCTCAGTTCTGTTCTGGATTCAAAACTCTACCTTCACTGCTAGCAATAAAAAGTAACATCAAACATGCTGAATTCAAAGAGCTTCCTAAACTATCTCCAGTATTTGTAAAGCAATCTCACAAATATAAATTAAGGCCACAAAACAACATAAAAACCTTAACAACAACCAATGTTACAATATTATTTTTATACTTCTACATTCTCTGGGGTGAAAAAATCTGCTATCAAAATGCACAAGCAAATTTATAGTTTTTTTTTGAATTTCTAAAATACCTGAGGGGAGGAGAACCTAGACAAACCAACCGTTTCGTCTTCAAGTGTGTGTGTGTGTGTGTGTGTGTGTGTGTGTGTGTGAGAGAGAGAGAGAGAGAGAGAGAGAGAGAGAGAGAGACACCAGTATTGTGTGAACAGCAGTGAGAGAGCACCACACCTGGCTCACAGTGAAGATAGCCTGCACCTGGCTCAAAGTGGAATTCATCAAGGCTTGCTTCTAAGTAAACTTGCTCAGGATTGCACTACATCTGCACCACCATCCCCAGCAAAAAAACCCCCTGCCATTGCAACTTACAAACGGCTTTGTTCCGCCTGGCCTTTAGCTTGGAGCCAATTTGATTCCCTCCCCCTCTTTCTTTTTCCTTTCTCCTCCTGTGATGAGGCTGCATTTTAATATTTCAATATTTTAATGTTGTATTTTAATCTTGTTTTTAAGTTGTATTCATTCAACTTGTTTTTATTATTGCTTGTTAGCCGCCCTGAGCCTGGCCTTGGCTGGGGAGGGCGGGGTATAAATAATAATAATAATAATAATAATAATAATAATAATTATTATTATTATTATTATTATTATTATTATTATTAAAATCCTAGACACATACTGTGTTTAGAGACCGAGCCTTATGAGGAATCCTGGAAAAAAGGAGACTGAGAAGAGATTCTATAAGCCATTTTCAAATATATTAAGGGCTGCACATGGAAGATGAAGCAAGCTTGCTATCTCCTGCTCTGGATGGCAGGACTCCAACCAATGGCTTCAAGTTAAATAAGAAAGGAGATTTCAACTAAACATCAATTAGAACTTTCTGACAATAAGAGCAGATTGATGGTGGAACAGTCACCCCTCTGGCCTGGATGAGGTTGGTGGGGCAGTTCCCCAGTCACCCTAAATGGACAAGTCTCCACAGCTGATTCTGTAAAACCTAACTTTAGAAAAACCAGAGTTAACAGCAAAGGCCAAAGAAAAGGAACCGCCTGTCGTCATTAGGTGGTCCTGGCAAACAGAAGAGGCAGTTGCCATGGTAACCACAGCCCCCCATCCCCTACTGGTTAGGTGGGGAGCACGTGCAGTAACAACATTAGGAAAGCGGGGGGGGGGGGTTGTTTGTTCACGGGGAGGGGCTGCGATGACCTCTGGGAACAGGAAGCATTGGGGCGGCGACATGGCCAGGACACCTGGGGAACACCTATGAGCCACATCGCAAATGGACTACACGCCCCAGGAGCCTTTGCGGAGAACGCTTCCTCCTATTGGCTGCCCGGAGTCAGGTGGCACAAAAGGACTCTCGCCCCCCCCCCACCCGCAGGCCGCAGAAGCCTTTCTTCCCGACTGGCCAGCGCGCGGCCGGCCAATTGGTTTGTAACCCGGGAGAGCAAAAGGGGGAGGGGGAGGGCACAGAACCTCCGAAAAAAAAATGCTCCTCGGCGATTGACACCGGCTGCCGACCAATCCCATCCCGAGCTCCCTCAGGAGTTTCGGACCTATCAGCGAAGCGGCCGTCAACCTCGCTCTTTCAGCCAATAGGCGGCGGGATGCAGACGGAAGGCGGGACTTGGCGTCTTAGCGTTGGCGTGTGTGTGTGGGGGGGGGAGAGAAATGAAGGAGCGAAGGCATCGCCTCAGACGACCTCGCTTTCCAGTTGCCCCCCTTTACTTCCCTCCCCTCACCCAACAGGACAAGAGCGGGCGGGGAGCGGGGTTCGGCCGGCGGCCCCTCGCGGCGTTTTCGTTACCTGAGCTGTACGCCTCGCGCTTCAGCGGCCGTTGGTGCCGTTTGGTCGTCCCGCGGCGGCGCTCGCGCTGCTCTCCGCTCCCTTCCCGCTTTTCCCGCCAGCCCCAACAGAAAATGGCGGGTTCCAGGGCCAGGCTATTTAACCATCATGCAACGGGGCTGGAGCGGGGTGGGGGAGGGGGAGGGAACGGCTGGAAGAAGCGGCGGGTCGGCTGAGGTGAACGAGGCTCCTCGGGAGCCATCTTGCGCGCCTTGCCAACGCCTCAGCGAGGCCCTCTCCGCCTCGGAGAGAGCCCCAGAAAAAGAAAACCATGAAACGCCAGGCTTTCCTTTCACATTTCACATATGGCAACGGTTGCCCTCTCCACAAATACCTAGCCGTCGTTTGAAAGAAGCTGCTCTGGTGCAGACTATAGACACTATAAATGGTGCCAAAAGCAATATGTTTTAATGGAACAGCGCCCAGCCAAGCCGTGCACCCTTCTTACAGGAGAATGGCCGGTTTACATGCGAGTCGAACTGAGTCTCTCTCGCGTGTTGTTCTGAAATAATCGCCTCAACACGTTTTGTAACAAAAAATCAGCACACCTGTAATAATATCAGGAATGTGAACTTCAGTTGCGCAGAATTGGGCCTACGTAAATCATGTCAACAGCAACTTAAAATATTTTTTGTAAGTGATCACTCTTTGTTCACAATCATCGCCGTGATCTCAAATCATGATTTGATTTCCATAGGATCCTCACCACAGATTCCATGCAATACTAAATGGATTCTGTGTGCCATGTGGAGAGACTAAAATTGCACAATAGTGAACTTACCATATCTAATTGGACATCATGTTTCCTCAGAAACAAACTTGGTGCTTTTAGGGCAATTCAAATCTTTTGTCACTTTCCATTCTAGTCTTTGTTAACTACTGGATTTGCTTTTAGGTGAACATGGATAAAAATAGGCAGGGTGGCTGCAATTCTAAGAGCGTATACTAGGGAGTAAGTCCCATCAGGACTTAGACCTGCTTAAAAACACATAGGACTGAATTACACAGCAAACACTTATTTATGGGTTGGCAGGCAACTATAAAAAGAGGAAATTCCTACAGAAATAAGAAGCTCTTAATTAAAACTCTTAATTAACAGAAAATGCAGCTTGATTCTTTACATTAAATGCACACACTTCATTGAAAAAACCCAAAAAACTATGGGACTCTAAGTGTACTGCTTGACAGCAGTTTCCCTAACAGCAGAGGGGGAAGAGCGGTGGGTCTCAGATGGTTTTGGTCTCGATTTGGTTTATTGCGGGGGGAAATTCACATTTTTTTATTAAACCTGTATTCTTCCCTTCCTCCCAAAGAAGCCCAGGACATTAACATCCACAGAGAGGTCCGTGCAGTTGAAGTGGCTCAGGAATTCATAGCTTCCATGACAACCATGGGGCTGTCTCAGTTTACATCCAGACCTTCTCATGTTGCAGAACACTCTTGGCTTGGTCTTTTGTCAATTTGAGGCAGGGAATGGAAGCAGGGGGCTGAAGCCCCAAGCAGCTTATATAGTACCCTGTAGGTGGGTTTTTGGCATCAGGGGGATATGTACCAGGAGGTTAGAAAACTCCTCACCCTATCCTATGTGGAGCTTTTCTGAGGGAGAGGGAAAATACTCTATTGGGACTCCCCCTTTCCTATTCTGGGACGCAGGTGGCGCTGTGGGTTAAAGCCTCAGCGCCTAGGACTTGCCGATCGAAAGGTCGGCAGTTCGAATCCCTGCGGCGGGGTGCGCTCCTGCTGCTCGGTCCCAGCACCTGCCAACCTAGCAGTTCGAAAGCACCTCCGGGTGCAAGTAGATAAATAGGGACCGCTTACCAGCGGGAAGGTAAACGGCGTTTCCGTGTGCGGCTCTGGCTTTGGCTCTGGCCAGAGCAGCGATGTCACGCTGGCCACGTGACCCGGAAGTGTCTCCGGACAGCGCTGGCCCCTGGCCTCTTAAGTGAGATGGGCGCACAGCCCCAGAGTCTGTCAAGACTGGCCCGTACGGGCAGGGGTACCTTTACCTTTACTTTCCTATTCTAAAGACATTCCCCAGCCCCCTATCTTGCAATCTAATGCTTACGTTTTGAACTGGCTACTAGCCCTTTGGAGCTTAGAAAGGGCGAAAGCTAATTTCTTAGCCCTGAACCACAGCATTCTGTAAAGTTTTTCTTACAGGCTAGTGGGATCCCTGTTGTTGGAGTGTGGGAACAAGCCACATAATTTACATTATGCTCCCCCACCCTACACCCTTGCTGCTAATACTAAATATAACGCTTCTGGATTTCTTTCTGCTTCCTCCACTGACCCCTTCATTCTTGTTATTCTGTTTGCAAGCAATCCACAGGCATTTAGCAGATTGCATCTTTTCACATAGAATCAAAGAATTCTAAAGTTGGAAGGGACCCTGAGGGTCATTAGTACAACTGCCTGCAATGCAGGAAACTCAGCTAAAGCATCCATGACAAATGGCTATCTAACCTCTGCTTAAAGACTTAAGGGAGACTATTCCACTGTCAAATAGCTCTTAATGTCTGAAAGTTTTCCCCCTGATGTTTAGTTGGAATCTCCTTATCACTTGGATCCATCAATTCGGGCCTTAAGCTCTGGAGCAGCAGAAAAGATGTTTGTTCCCTCTTCCATGTGACAGCCTTTGAGATAGATGGCTATCATGTCTCCTCTTTCCTGGACTAAACATACCCAGCTCATTCAACCATTATTCATAAGGCTTGGTTTCCAGACCCTTGATCATCTTGGTCCCCTCCTCTGCACATGTTCCGCCTTGCCAACATCCTTCTTAAATTTATTGCTACTTGTTGCACGCTTCACACAGAGCAAGGAAATTAACTTATAAAAAAGGACTAGCTACTGTGTAGAGGATTCTTTTTTAGACGAGAGAGAAAAACTTGGCAACTTCCCAAGGCAGTTCTCCGCCTCAACATTTGCAGTGTCTGGTTCAAATATTTTTCATCTTATTTGCGGGTTGAGAGGAGCAATGTTGGACCCCTGCCAAATGTCTCAATGTGTAACAGATACTTGGATGATCTCTGGTGGATGTTAGCTGTAAACAGTGAGCAAAACCAAAAACTATCAAAAGCAACTGTGGGCCAACAGCAGCAGTAGTAAGGGATGGAATTATATAGTGCCACTATTTTCATAAGATATCTACTTAAGCCCCTATTGATCAGTGCAAACTATTCTAAATGAGCCCAGCAACTCTGTTTTCAGCACATAACTTTACATAAGCAACAAAGCTGACTAGTTTCCTGCTTTTGCTTGTTTGGAGTTCCTGACGTTGGACTGAGAATGTTTGGTACGGATTGTTTGCGTCAATATTTTAAATTATGAATTGCCCTGAGAGTGACAGATGAAGGGTGCTATACAAATTTAATAACTAGTAACAGCTTGCTCCTTCACCCCCGTGACCACCACCAAGTTTAGGACAGACAGCTCTCTACAGATCACTGTGAAAAGACCGTGCACATCTATTGAAACGCCCCTGAACTATATAGTCCGTTGCGCTCTCATAACAGCTACTTCTTTTAAATCTAAATGCCATGCTTTGTTTCCCATTTTCATGCTGCGTCTTGTTGGGTCCTAGAATTTTTTCCACATGCCTTATCAAGTCTGCCCCCTCACGCCATTCTCTCATCCCATGACTTCCTGTTGAAGTTCAGTGCCTTCTGCTCAACAGCCATGCCTGTACAGAGAACACTAAACCAGAGGTGACAAACCTACAGCCTTCCAGATTTTGTTAGACAACGGTTTCCATCTTTTCCAATCATTGGCCATGCTGGCTGGGACAGATGGGAACTGGAATTCAACAGCACCTGGAGGGGCAGATTCCACATTTCTTTTTCCCCAGTGTATTTTTTATTGAATGTTTCACAATAATCTTCATAACAATTACCGTATTTTTCGCCCTATAGGACGCACTTTTCCCCCTCCAAAAATGAAGGGGAAATGTGTGTGCGTCCTATGGGGCGAATGCAGGCTTTTGCTGAAGCCTGGAGAGCGAGAAGGGTTGGTGCGCACCGTCCCCTCTCGCTCTCCAGGAAGCTCTGCGCAACCCTAGGGAGCCCAGCGCAAAGTCGCACCGGGCTCCCCAGGGGTTGCACAGAGCTGCCTGCATTCCGAAGCCTGGGGCGCGCTGAAGAGCGCGCCCGGGCTTCGCGCAGCTCTCCACAAGCCTGGGGAGACCGGTGCAACTTCCCACCAGGCTCCCTAGGCTTGCGGATAGCAGGCTGTTCTGGGGGCTGGGGTCAGGGGAAGCCCGGCTTTCCCCGTGCCTGGGGGGGGGGGGAATATTTTTTTCCTCTTTATTCCCCCCCCAAAAAAAATTAGGTGCGCCCTATGGGACGAAAAATATGGTAAATTGTTTCATAAATTGACTTCCCACCCCACCTTGTGTTTTTCTACTGCTGTCAGAGCTGCCTCCAGGTCCCAGCTCACAGAGGACCAACGCTAGGCTGTAGTTATGTACAAAAGTCTTTATTGAGATTCAGTTTCCATTTTAAAGCCGCAGCGTGCAGCTCTACGTCTCGACCTTAGACCGGCGAAGTCCCGTCTGAGTCTCCTCCCCTTCCACACCAGTTTAAGACCCTCGCCTTGCTCCACCTCTTCCTAAGTTCCTTTCTCCTCTGGGCCCTCCTGCCCGCTAGGGTCTCATCCTTCCTGGACTCCTCTGACGCTGACCCTGACGATTCTTGCCCCTCCTTCCGGCGGGCTTTAGGACCTGGTTCCCTATCCGGGCTACCTTCTGTGCCGCTCGCCTGTACCTTTGAACTTGGCGCGCGCGCCCAGCCTGCAACTTTCCTCTTGACCGTTCCCTCGCTCTCCGATGGAGGCGTGGCCAACCCTGACTCATCTTCTCTCGCTGGTGGTGCATATGTGGGCTCTGACACCTGGGACTCCTCCCCCCCACTACGCTCTGGTGGGGAAGCTGGTCCTGATTTCCAACTGCTGCTCTGGGAGTCCCCGCTGGCCCCTTGCTTCTGGGGTGTCCCCCTTGGGTCGCCCCTTGCCCTGCCCATCGGCGCCCCCTTCTGTGAATCTTCCGATTCGCTGGAGAGGCTCATGGAATCTATCGGGCTGCTGTCATATTCTCCTACGCTGCCCTCGGATTGCTCCCCCTCGCTCTCCATCTCCTCTCCTCCCTGCTCTCCCGCTGAGTCCCTGACAACTGCGTTATATCTTTATTGCAAAATGTTTCTCTATTATCATTTTTCTTCTACAGCTTTTATTGCAAATCCTGCTTGCAATTTCATTAGACTATAATTTTTTAAAAAAACAGTCCACAAAAGGTCTCCACAATTCCCCTAGGCTTTTTGGCAATCGTTTATCCTTGCCCCAGCACACTACAAAGGGCTGCACTTGAAACTGTTTCTTTGTGAGGAAGTCAAAGTGCTCAAACCAAGTACCCTGCTTCCCTGGAATTTTAGTTTGGTTAAGCAATTTAGGAATGGGATTTTTCCTGCTTTTAAGAAGCAGGGTGCACACAGTCATATGTATACAGTACCATACCATAATGGTACTACATAACTGTGAGGAGAGCCACCATCTCCTCAACTCCATTCCCAGCTCTCTTGTTATGAAAACAAAAACCAAGAGCAATTTCATTTTGCGAAGCTCTGAAGGAACCACTTAATTCCTGCTTTGTAAGCAGCTTAGTACCCAAGTGATGCCATCCTGTTGGCATAGCAACGGCAGACCAGAGCTTCACATAAGCACCACAGTCGGGGACCTAAGAGCTCTTGCTCAGTATTTAAACTTGAGATTTAGCCCTTAAGCATTCTGTAATAGGTACAAATTGTACCTATTACAGCTGATTAGTGCCCTTTAAAATGAAAATATTTTGGATGAAACATGTACTGGCAAAATCAGTGGGAAGCTTCAATATACCAAACAAGATTAGATAATTTAAGGTGGCGCCCCTCTTGCTCCAGCAGCACTCCATACTCCTGGTTTTACTTACAATGCTTCTCAGTGTTTCTTCCAACTATGGAAAAGGAGGTCATGTTACTATTTGTAAATACAATTCAATGTTTTTCTGAGGATTACAGCAGATGTCACACATTTATGAAGATTGGAAATCAAATTTCACGCATGCCTTAAGGGGGGGGGAGAGAGAGAAAAGTATTTATTTGCAGAGTTTTATTCATCCCAACAATGCTATGGTGGTCTTGGGCAGTCACTAAAATCAACTTCTGGAGGAGTCTTTTGCACTTGGATCTCTTTTCAGAAGAGGGTATACAGGCTACAAGAAGTTACGCTTTCACTGTGAGGGGACGGGAGAAGACAAACTACAAAACTTAAATCACAGGATGAAATGGGCATGGAATACAAGGCAGCCATTCATCCATGGCACTCATATAAGCACAGCTTTGATCTACAGTAGCTTAAGACCTTAATCTGGAAATAATGATATTATTATTATTTGTACCCTGCCCATCTGACTGGGTTGCCTCAGCCACTCTGGGCCACTTCCAACATATATAATAACGTAGTAAAACATTAAACCTTAAAAAGCTTCCCTATACAGGGCTGCCTTCAGATGTCTTCCAGAAGTTGTATAGTTTCTTATCTCCTTGACATCTGATGGGAGGGTGTTTCACAGGGTGGGTGCCACTACCAAGAAGGCCCTATGTGCTGGATCTCCGTGCCCGGGCTCAACGACAGGGGTGGAGGTAAAATATTATAAGGTAAAATATTGGTGTAAAAACGTAGGTAGCCTATGCCTCAACTTTGTGTAGTTACGCACAAATATGCAAGAGAATAAAGTGTTTCCACACAGGTTACAACTTGAAATGTCTTTTATTGGATACCAAATGGATTCAAATTTTTTCCCCATCTTGCAACTTGAGAATCGGGAGTGGGGTGGAAAAGGAACAAGAAAGAATACTCAAGTTGCATGTTTTGGGCCTATATTAAATGAAATGTTATTTTTTTGTGTGTGGAAAAGGAATTGGATTCCACCGTGTTGTGTAAGCACTGGGTAAGCATATTTTAAGTTGCCAACTCGCAGAAGGCAAAAGCACCCAAGAGCATCCCGTGATCTAAGAAGCCAGAACAAGTTTGTTTGTTTGTTTGTTTGTCGAGAGGGCTCTACGATGCCTACCCTCCACTGCGATCTAGAATCAGTTTCCACCATTAGTATATCAGATTAAAACAAGAACTACAGAGAAAGCCAAGATCGCGTGCAACACACACTGAATACACAAGGCGTTAGGCACTGTAGTTGCTGGGCGCTGCCCAGGTCAGCAGCACACAGGTGTCAAAGTGCATCTTATTCAGAGCTCAAATTCTCCCATCAGGCTTTGCTCAAGCTGGCATCCTACGCAAAGGTTTTCAGGAAACTGCCAGGTGTCGGGTGACGTTTCAGCAGCTCCCATCATCAAGCGCTCAGCCAAGGTGAACAAAACAGATTTTTCTTTGAGCTGCTGAGCAAAGAAGAGAAAGAATGCGGTTATGTCATTTTGCCGCTGTACATGAGCAGCTGCTTCTCCAAGCTGCCACCCACCCACCAGCTATGCTAAATGCTTCAAGCGTGGCACGCAGAGGGCAAAAGATGCTATTGTATACAGCCAGACAAAAGACCGCATTCCCCATATCTAGGTGTTGATTAGAACTCTGCACATGCTCAGAGACATTTCACACGTGCCAGAGCTTATCTCCAAACTCTGCCCCAAGGATCCTGATCAGCAAAAACAAAAGGTCACCCTTGATCTTGAGTTGCCACTGACTCATGTAGCTGTGTTTTTGGTTCACGCAATTTGCAAGACAGGACAGAACCATTTAGAAGGATACATCCTAGCCAAATGTAGGCTTCAAATCTGTATCAGACAAAGTAATTTGGCATCATCATGCAGATACACCCCCCTAGCCAGGGTATTAAGCAGGCCCAGCAGTAGAGGGACCTGATCATAATGGGAGTGTTTGAGAAAGCCTAGCCTAACTGAACAATATTGCAAGCACTAGGGTGAGAAAGTAGTTTGATCCCAGTACAGACCCCACTGTGGAGCCAAGACTCTTGACAGTACATGTATTACAGGCAGAAATATGTACTGGTTGTTTTTTTACCTCTGCTAAGCATTAAGCAGTTGGTGCATTCTTCCAGCCGTCCTTACGCCAAGGCGGCTTTGATGGCCATGATTATCTTCTTCAGCTTGGCACTATCATCTACAAAGCCATCTCCATTCTGGCAGAAAGAAAAAGCAAGGTCAGAAAAGGACGTCCCCATCCCACCTCTCAAAAAAGTTTCAGAAGCTACCAGATTGATCATTGTCCGCCTAGAGCTCCTTTACAGTGTAGGGACAGATCGATGTCACAAGGACACAGAGTTGGCACACACTGGTCTTTGGGTGCTACATTACGATGTGACTGTAGTTTATTTATGCCACTTGCAGAATTCGGCTTCTCGGCACAGAAGTTCCTTTTCCTTTTCCTTTTTGAACTCTTAGATCTGCACTTGCCCAAAGCCCCGTATAGGGACGTTTTTAATGTTTAGTGCTTTATTAAGTTTTTGTATACGTTGAAAAGATGAGCAAGGTACAATTAAAATTTTTATTATTTTACTTTATTTTTATTATTATAGGACAAGCTGCATTCTTGCCTACTTGATAATTTGTTCTTTTACTCTTCATTCACTTCACTTGGGACGCGGGTGGCGCTGTGGGTTAAAACACAGAGCATAGGACTTGCCGATCAGAAGGTGGGCGGTTTGAATCCCCACAATGGGGTGAGCTCCCGTTGCTCGGTCCCTGCTCCTGCCAACCTAGCAGTTCGAAAGCACGTCAAAGTGCAAGTAGATAAATAGGTACTGCTCTGGCGGGAAGGTAAATGGCGTTTCCGTGCGCTGCTCTGGTTTGCCAGAAGCGGCTTAGTCACGCTGGCCACATGACCCGGAAGCTGTACACCGGCTCCCTCGGCCAATAAAGCGAGATGAGCACCGCAACCCCAGAGTCGGTCACGACTGGACCTAATGATCAGGGGTCCCTTTACCACTTAATCTAGCAATCCCTTCTCAGGAAGCATCCCAAAGCAATTTAACAATAAAAAAATTATATAAATACAATTTTTAGGCCCATATGGATTAGATAAACATCTCCACTTGGCCTGGTTTTTTTTTTTGGGGGGGGGGGAATAACAAAGGACTATGTAGGCATTTAAGTACCACTCTGGCTGGACTGTACCATGCCCAGACACATGCAATAGGTGTGTTGACTATACCTATTCTCCCATAAGAGTCCTCCCACATTTTAACTCCTACTGAGTCAGGGGGAAAGGGGATAGTCCATTTCTTCCCCAACCATATCCATGTGCAAGTGCAGAGACAGGATCCGTGGCCCTCTAGAAATGCTTGGTCTCCCAACTCCCATGGCCCCCGCCAATGCCTGAAGCTGCAAGCCAACAATAGCTGGAGGGCTAATGGGTTGGCTTAAGATGGTATTTAAAGGTAAAGGGACCCCTGACCATCAGGTCCAGTCGTGACTATGGGGTTGCGGTACTCATCTCGCTTTATTGGCCGAGGGAGCCGGCGTACAGCTTCTGGGTCATGTGGCCAGCATGACTAAGCCGCTTCTGGCGAACCAGAGCAGCACACGGGAACGCCGTTTACCTTCCCGCCAGAGCAGTACCTATTTATCTCCTTGCACTTTAACGTGCTTTCGAACCGCTAGGTTGGCAGGAGCAGGGACCAAGCAACGGAAGCTCACCCCGTTGCGGGGATTTGAACCACCGACCTTCTGATCGGCAAGTCCTAGGCTCTGTGGTTTAACCCACAGCGCCACTTGCATCCCTAAGATGGTATTTAAGAGAGCAAATTTAAAACATGCACACATCTCTCTGAAAATTCCTCCATCTTGAAGGGAGAATACCACCACCCCAGCAAATAATCTAAAACTTCTACAGTTCAGAGAGACACACAAAATCTTGTAAGGTTGCTAAATTGTGTTTTCCAGCGTTTGAGAACAATCTGCAACCACCCACCACCTTGCATAGCTGTGTGCTCAAGAACTGGCCTTCCATATGTATGTCACTACAGCAACAAGAATGTTGATTGCACAAAATTGGAAGACTGGAGAAATACCAACTAAAGAACAATGGCAAGTGAAGTTGATGAATTATGCAGAATTGGCAAAAATGACAGACAGACTAAGAAAAAGACAACAGTGACTTTGAAAAAGAACGGGAACCATTTATATCATGCTTGCAGAAACAAAGACAGTCGATAGACGTGATGGCAGGATTTAAATAAACATTCACATCATTTGTATTAGAAAATGTGTAGGAGATAAGAGAAATATTACTGTGTATTTACTTTTACATTTATGTTTTTAGGTTTGATGTTACAGTGGTACCTCGGGTTACATATGCTTCAAGTTACATACGCTTCAGGTCACAGACTCCACTAAGCCAGAAATAGTGCTTCAGGTTAAGAACTTTGCTTCAGGATAAGAACAGAAATTGGGCTCCGGCGGTGCGGCAGCAGCAGGAGGCCCCATTAGTTAAAGTGGTGCTTCAGGTTAAGAACAATTTCAGGTTAAGTACGGACCTCCGGAACGAATTAAGGACTTAACCCGAGGTACCACTGTATATCATTAGTAACTTTTTCTATTAGGAGGTAGCAAAGTGGGTGAAAGGAGAAACAAACAAGAAGTGGGAGATGGGGGAAGCCTAGGAGGGGAGGGGAGGAAGGAATACATAGTAATGTTAAGAATTTGAGATGGATGTAACGACTGAAAAAGAAAAATGAATCAAAATGTTATTTAAAAAGTATTGGCCTCCCATTGTCTTGCCAAGCAGGGCTCCCCGGAACGGCTCACCTTTTTGGAATGCACAAGCTTCCCAGCCACCGTGACTTCAAACCATCCTGTGGACTCACGAGTCCCTTCGCCAGTCTAGGTAAAAAGTGGGGGGAGAGAGGACGAAACCACCTTAAGGAGCCATTGCACATCTTGGATTATCATTAGACGCAATTTCTTCTTCAAGCGTTTCTGGAGAACGGCAGTAAGAGCCAGCATACAGTTTGGGGGCGGGGAGAACCAGAGTTGCACGGAAAATGTACTCAGCAAACAGTACTGGGTGAAGATGGAGGAATAGGATGTTGCCTTAGTTCTGTTAACAGAACTAATGACCTAGGCAGCTGAATCATCAGCCTAGAACACTAGTCAACACCATCATGGGTCTGCAAGTTGAAGGGGATCTGCAGTGTGGAGATCTCGGTCACTCGTTTACAGTGGTTTCTGCAAAACAAGTCCAGACATGCATTGCAGGTTTTCAGTCCATACCAGGTGCCTTTGTTGAGGGTGTGTGTGTGTGTGTGTGTGTGTGTGTGTGTGGGCCCCGGAGGGCCATGAGTTAAAGTGTATCTTGCATTCCGCCCTAAGAGGCAACCGAAATGCCAAATTCCTTCCCTCCTGCTGCTTAAATCGCCACGGATCGCCATAAATTGCACGGGTCGCAGGTCAGCAAGACGACTTGTGCCAGGAGCACCTGGATCCACTCACCATTTCCAGCTTGCCCGGAAACTCCTTTTCGAGTTCCTTCTTGAGCTGCTGATACTACAAGTTAAGAGGAGGGGGAGGGAGATGTTGTTTAAGAGTTCTGAAGTACCGACTCACAGCTGTTATCAGAGAAAGTTAAAGCCCTCCCTAAGCACGCATGGACTGGTTGGACCCAGAGATGCTGGGAGACACCAGCTGGGGAACCCCAAGGGAAGAAGGCTCAGAGCCTGCGGTCTGGTGGTGGGATGATGATGAGTGGTCAAAGGGAGAAGCCCGGAAAAAGGAGGTGTCAGAAGCTGAAGAGGTAACAGGGCTTAGTGAGCAGGGAGAATCTGTGGCAGAAAGCAGTCCGGAATCAGAAGAGGGAGGCCAAGACCTTTGGCATTGCCAACAGCTCAGACTCAACCCTTGTGCTCAATTAGCACATGCAAGCCACGAGAAAGGCTGTGGTTCTTTAGCAGAGCACATCTTTGAGTGCTAAAGGTCCAAGGTTCAATCCTGGAAATCTCCAGGTATGGCTAGAAGAGAGACGTTATCCAAAACCCTCGAGAATCACTGCCAGTCAATGTCAACAATACTGAGTATAAGTTCCTCCAGATGCTGGCATTTTCTGTTCTCTACCAGTGGAACCGTCATAGCCCAGCCCAACATTAGAAAGCCTGGAAGTGAAATATATGGTGCGTTAATACAGGCATGACTCTACTGCGCTAGCAAATATTGCTTGGGTCCTGCACTAACTGCCACTACCGCTGCGTCATATCCAACCAGCAGTTACTTTTGGTTCTTTCAGCCAGGCTGCAGACCAGGATGTTAAGTGTTTTTGCTACAAATCAGGCAGAAGGATCTACTCACCTTGGGACTGTATCCTCAGGCCCCACTACAAGAAAAGGAAAAACAAGTGTTACTGCAACATCACATTTAGCACAAAGCAAAGATGGAAATTGTGGCTGCACTACAACTCCCATAATCTCCACCCACCGGCCATGAACTGGCTTCTGTAGTCACCAGGCCACCTGCAACTAGCCAGATCCCTTAAGCAGCTCTCCTTCTGTCTAGCAATCAAATGGAGCCAGGAAAATAACTTTGATGGGTCCTACAACTTTTGATCCGATTAAAGTTTCAATCCACTGGTTCCCATTCTGCTGCTCCATCACAGTTTCTAGATCTGTGTGTATCCCCCCCAAAAAAAATATTTATTCCAATTTAGGATGCTAAATGTTGGGAGACGGGCCACAAGCTTTCACAAGTTCTCTAAAGATGCTCTGATTTCCAGATGCCCTCCATGGCTAGCGTGAAAGAGCAGGCGAGCTAAAAAGTGGCAGGTTAGTAACTTTTGTGGACTCATTTACAAGGTCGATTAACAGATTGTAACAGGATAGCTTTTCTTGATACTGAATCCAAGGGCAAAGTTAAGAGCCCTGTATGAGGCTTCCAAGATGTGAAACATCACAGACAGCCTTGGTTAAACCAGACAATGCCTACAGCCCCTCAAACAGGCATATTCAGGAAGACTCTCAGAAGCAGGAGGTAAAGGTAAAGGTAAAGGGACCCCTGACCATTAGGTCCAGTCGAGGACGACTCTGGGGTTGCGGCACTCATCTCGCTTTACTGGCTGAGGGAGCCGGCGTACAGCTTCCAGGTCATATGGCCAGCATGACTAAGCCGCTTCTGGCGAACCAGAGCAGCGCATGGAAACGCCATTTACCTTCCCGCCAGAGGGGTACCTATTTATCTGCTTGCACTTGGACGTGCTTTTGAACTGCTAGGTTGGCAGGACCAGGGACCAAGCAACAGGAGCTCACCCCGTCGCGGGGATTCTAACCGCCGACCTTCTGATCAGCAAGTCCTAGGCTCTGTGGTTTAACCCACAGCGCCACCCGCGTCCCATTTAGTAAAGAAGAGGAAGCCACTAAAAACGAAGGTTTGGGGATCCATTTTCAGTTTTATAATTCTCCAAGTTTCTAATAAACATTCCCCTTGCTTGGGTTTTCTTTTTTATGGTGAGCAAAGAATTTCTTGAATTACCATATGATCACTGACAGCTACATTTATGAAGACAACCAACCAGTGGACACATCATGCACCGCTTAACATGGGGACCTTCATCTGTCTATCTGTGGGAATGCGGACATCAATGGTGGATTCATGTCAAGCACCGTACACAATTGTTCGCATCAGTCTGAAGAAGTGGACTCGGCTGGTCCAACATATCCTCAACTTATGGGTCACAACTCACAAGTGGGGCCTAAAGCCTGTGCAAGCGGGTCATTGGGCTTTAAAATTCAACCCAAAATAATTCTTGATTTTAATCCTTAACTCTCCTTAACCTCTTCCAACTTTGCTTTCCTGGCTGTGTTGACACTTGCAGCCGGACATCTGAGAGGCTTGAGGGTTACATTTAAAGACTTGGGACTTGCTCTCTAAGCAGAAAAGATCCAGTGATCTGGTGCTCATAACAAGGGAGTTGTTTTGAGCTACCTGCACATCAGAGGCAACCTGTAACAGTCACTCAAAACTAATGAACTGTTGCCAGATCTGCTGCCAGGATTAGCCAACTGTGCTCCGAAGTTTGCTTAGTCAAAATTTGTCCGCTACTTTTCTGCTGAAGGAACAGAAGTTTGAGCAACGCCACTCAATGCTCTCTCTGGGCAAAAAGGACACCACATTGAACTGTTATGTGATAGGGATCCTAGATACTACATTTCTGGAAGTGAAGCTACCCAAACCTTGGCTTCATGTTACCTGCTTTACTCAGTGACCACTGAATATCCTGAGTTTACTGCTACTACCCGTTGGTAGCACAAATCTTTGTGAGACATGCTTTCCATACTGCTCTTCTGCAATCAGATACCATGTGTTCCCTTTTTAAAAAATAAAAATCCTGAATAACTTTGTAAGCACTATAAATATTTCAGCAAAGCTGCACAATAGTACACTTCTGTCTGGATTATATAACAAGCTATAAAGCAGGCCAATTTGCAATCAAAATGCATAAAACGGAGCTGCCAGAGTCCAAAATCCAGAATTCATGTTCCAATAAACCGATGGGTCACCCATACCAAGTGACGAAACCACCAACCTTCAAGAGGCCCCATAGGAACCTCCCTCCCCACGTTACCCAAACGCCCACGGGCAGAGAAACCGGCATCCTGTGCCATTTTCACTGTCGTCGACGGAGAGACCTTGCTCTAGAAATAACAGCAAGATCACCACCGCAGCAACGAAGGAAACGACATCGAGAGGCGTGGCGCCATCAGCCCGCTTGGCAGCAAACCCCAACGCGGAATCTTGCGGGGTTATATTGAGCAGCGGCGGCCTCGAGTCTCCTTCGCCACATGCACGATTGCAAATGGATGATGCAGGAGCATAAACTTATGCAATAGCAAAAAATCTGTTCGCCTTTTAAGGAATGGCCCGTTGGCCCGTTCAGACGAACAGCGTTCCCAGCAATCGAATAAAAAGGCGGCGGAAATGAGCACAATAACCGCAGCAGCAGCAATAGTATATATATTTTCCTTGCAATGGTTTCTTACCAATACACCACCTTGATTTTGACATGCATGGCGACGGCTGGACCCTGCGGCTCTAACCAGCAGCAGGGGAGGAGCAGTTCTCACGCGCAGTTCAGGCCTCCAACGTTCTACTTCGGAACCTTGCAGCAAGGAGGGTTTTATCTCGACGTTCGGACGACACCACTGTGACCGCGAAAGTAGGGGGGGCGGGAAATGGGAAAAACCACCCTCTTTCCCATCTTCCCTCTTTCGCATCTCGCTCCCCCGCCCCCACCTCCTCCATAATAACAGGCACCAGCGCGCAGGCACGATTGTGCCAGCCGCTCGAGACCATTAAATAGAAAAAGGAGCTGAAGAAAACTACTTCCTTTTCCTCCCCCCCCCCTTCTCCTGCTATGGTATCGTCCCAACCCCGCCGCGACCAGACGCGGGGAGTCCACGGCTCGCAGGTGCAAAGCGAGGGTTTCACGTGTCTCCGGGCCCGCAGAAAAAAAAAAAAAGAGCTTGGAAAATCGACAGGGTTACGGGCTGTTATTTTATTAAAAGCACCTGATTAGGAATTAGCGGGAACATTCTGGAAGGAAGGAAGGACTTTGGTTCTGCAACATTAAGCAGTTGAGCGGTGGGAGCCGGAGGCTCCTAAATGACCCGAACGCGTGTTAAAAGCCAACCATGCCTGAACGTGGCCCGAGGGATACGCAGAGAGCAAGGATGGCACAGTCTGCGGTTCTCTGGATGTTGATCTGACATTGCATGGGCAAAGCTCAGGAATGGGAGGCAGGGCAGCCTGCAACATCTGATTTTTCACAGCCTTTGGCAGACATAATCAAATTTTATGGGCGTGGCGTATTAGTTCCAGTGGAACATACTTCCAAGCAAGGCTGTGATCCTGTAGCATACTTAGAATTGAAATACTTTATTGTCACTTGCCAACAAAGGTCCGTATAGTTAAAGCTATGGTTTTCCCAATAGTGATGTATGGAAGCGAGAGCTGGACCATAAAGAAGGCTGATCGACGAAGAATTGATGCTTTTGAATTATGGTGCTGGAGGAGACTCTTGAGAGTCCCATGGACTGCAAGCAGATCAAACCTCTCCATTCTGAAGGAAATCAGCTCTGAGTGTTCACTGGAAGGACAGGTCCTGAAGCTGAGGCTCCAATACTTTGGCCACCTCATGAGAAGAGAAGACTCCCTGGAAAAGACCCTGATGTTGGGAAAGATGGAGGGCACAAGGAGAAGGGGACGGCAGAGGACAAGATGGTTGGACAGTGTTCTCAAAGCTACGAACATGAGTCTGACCAAACTGCGGGAGGCAGTGGAAGACAGGAGTGCCTGGTGTGCTCTGGTCCAGGGGGTCATGAAGAGTCGGACACGACTAAACGACTAAACAACAACAACAACATATTTTCATGTACACCACCCAGGTTTCGGCAAATAGGTTTGGGGTTTATGGGGCTGTGTTAAGGGAGGGGTAGCACCTCTGGTAGAGGACACGTGCTCCTTCTGGGGCAGTTTGTCCACCTTTGGTCCCCACCCTGCACTCAGCTCTAACCTGTGGCTTCTAGAAGCTGTCAGCCGCACTCCAGGAATGGTTTCAACTGGCTACCCTAACCAGGGAGCCAGAAAAGCTCTGACAGATTGAGCAGATGAGACCAAGAGTGGATCCAACAGTCGAGAGGGTGTTTTCTGCACATGCTGAAGGCAGATCTTCTCAAGAAACGCTCTCTGGATTCAGAAAACCTAAGTAACTGGCAATTACTAGGGAAATTTGTTGGACAAATGACATCCCACCAATCCCACTTCTTGCCAAATCACAGATGCGAAGTCTTAACAGCATGAGAAATGGCAGAAAACAACATCAAGCACACACCACTTGTTGCTCAGGCCTGAGGGAACAAACTTGTGTGTGTGGTTTGGGAGCTGCATGGCCAGGGAAAAAACAATGCTATCCAGGGTTGTAAAGACTGCAGAGAGAATAATTGGGTGCACTCTTCCCACCTTAAATCAAATCTATGCTACCAGGTGCCACAAGAAAGCAGCAGAGATAGCTCAGGATAGTGCGCACCCCAGAAATGATCTCTTTCAGCTTCTGCCTTCTGGATGAAGGTACAGGGTTATAAAGACCAGGACTAGCCGGGGACTTCCGGGTTGGCGCCATCGCCGAATGGCGGACTCCCTCCGAGCTCCGGAGGGAGCCTGCTGGGCAGGGGTTGGGTCCCGCCGCGCCGGCGACGCGGGGACCCTCAAAAACCATGGGCGGTGATGCCCATGGACTTGGTGACTCGGCGGGCACCGTTTGCGCCCCCCCGACCCACGAAGGAGCCTTTTTAAAGGCTGCGGAGCGGGTGACGGGGGGGGGGTGTGGTGCTATGAGTCCACTGCTTCCCCTGCCTAGCGAAGCTGCATGCCATTCGACGGAGAGCACCGACTTCTTAATTTGAAAATTTGGATTAAAAAGAACAACCCGTGAGTAAATCTTTCGGACTTAAAAGGAAAAATTTATTTTACGAATTTGGAGCGAGCGGGGGAGGTGCAAAAAGGAAGTCCGCCCCCCCCCTGTTGTAGAGGTTTTAACGCAAGGATTTGACAACTAAGATCGAGAGAAGAATCTGTTTATTTGAAAAAAGTTATTAATTTCACGAAGGGAAATTACAAGTAATTGTGCTGGAGGAGAAGAGTGGTTTGTGAGAACTAAAGTGTAACCTCCCGGGAACCGGGAGTGATCCGTTATGAGAGACTGGTGAAGAGATATAGAAATTTTGACAGCTGTCAAAGTAGCTGTCAAAATGGGAGAATAAAAGAGAACTTTGTTACGAGGACTCTGCCGGCTAGATTCATTACAATTTGGATATAAATTACTGAAAATAAGGGCAACAAGTTAATTTGACTTTTGGGTGTGATCTGGAAGGAAACTATGTTACCATAATCCCTCTAGAGGGAGTTCTGGGACATTGCAAGAATGGCAGCAAGTGGAAAAATACTCATGGAATTGAACAGGACATTTTATCTCCTGGGAAAGCTGCAAAAACGAAGTATTATTTTGTCTACAGAGGTCTCTACACTAAAGGAGACAATGGATTTATCTATTGAAGAAAGGAAGGGACTTGACGTAAGTTTGTGTTCCTGAACAAATAAAACCTCTGTAGAGGAACTAGAAGTTTTTGAATTAGAAGGTTTTTGCAGCGGAACAGGAAAAGAAACCTGAGGAATAAAAACTGGACTAAGCTCGAAGTTGGAACATTTGGGACATCCAGACTTTAAAAGGATCAAGAAACAGAATTTGAGTTATACTCTTAAATATAGAGGTCTGGATGGAAGAAGAATGATCTTTTCTGAGAGTTTCTCTAAGATTGGGCCTTCTGAAATTAAAGGCTACCAAAAAGACGGCAAAGTGGAATCGAGAGAGATTTAGATTTGGACGTGGGATCTCCAGGCCGGCAGTAGACAGATGGATGGATTTTGGGGATCGAAACCGGGAAAGGGGGGAGGGAGATTTGGAACCCAAAGGCTGTAAAATTATATCTTTTTATTTTCTCTTGTTTTATTTTGTGTGACAAAAAAAAGGGGAATTCGTGGAAGGGAACTGGGGTCGATCTTAGGGATGTACAAAAAATATAAAGAGAAATGGTTATACAAGATAAATTAAATTTGAATAATGGGCTAATTATAATTATAATAAGGTTTTAAAATTTGGGGCAAGAATTTGTGGAACTAATCTAATGGAAATGGAATACAAGAGGGGGGGGAAGTTCTGGAAAGATGTTAATGAAAGTAAGGTTTTAAATGTAAATTTTATCTTTTTCTTTTTTCTTTTTTTCTCTTTTATTCTGGATTTATTGGAAATTTTAATAAATATCATTTAAAAAAAAAAAAGACCAGGACTAGCCGCCTGAGAAACAGTTTCGACACAAATGCAGTTCTGGTTCTAAACGCAGCATAAGGGGTCTCTATAGTATAGTGTATGGGACGCAGGTGGCGCTGTGGGTTAAAGCCTCAGCGCCTAGGACTTGCCGATTGAAAGGTCGGCGGTTCGAATCCCTGCAGCGAGGTGCGCTCCCGCTGCTCGGTTCCAGCGCCTGCCAACCTAGCAGTTCGAAAGCACCTCCGGGTGCAAGTAGATAAATAGGGACCGCTTACCAGCGGGAAGGTAAACGGCGTTTCCGTGTGCGGCTCTGGCTCGCCAGAGCAGCGATGTCACACTGGCCACGTGACCCGGAAGTGTCTCCGGACAGCGCTGGCCCCTGGCCTCTTAAGTGAGATGGGCGCACAACCCCAGAGTCTGTCAAGACTGGCCCGTACGGGCAGGGGTACCTTTACCTTTACCTATAGTATAGTGTATTTTAAAATGGGGTTTCAGAGTTTTTAGGCGTTTTTGAATGTTTTATGTAGTTTTTATGTAGTTTTATAGTAGTTTTCTGTAGTTTTTATGTAGTTTTATGTAGTTTTTCAATTTCATTGTTCTGCATGGGACAATGACAATAAAGATATCGTATACCGTATATCTTGTGCTGTTCTGTGCTGTCTTGGCTGCTAGCACTGAACCTCGCAGTTCCCATCTTTGGCCAGATTCAGCTGACATCTTTAATTCACACATGGTTTTCTTGATTTCTTCATGCCTGTGTTGTCCTTTAGCAAAAGCGCAGAGTTTGCACTCTGAATCACTGGAACAGATAGCGCCGTGCTTTCACCCAGCCTCTTAGTGGAAACAAGCATTTTATTTGCACCACACAGAATACGCACCTGGTTTGCAGGAGATGTTAGTGGGTTGGAAGAGCTGAAAAATATTTCACATCTAGCAAGCAATGGCCATTTCGGTATCAGAAAGTACATGGGTAGACAAGTCTAAAAACCCCAGGACACAAATTTCCACAGCCCTCTGGCAGCTATGACAGCTCATTGACAAGAAGTATACTGGATTCTCACCAAACTAGGCTTCCTAGACAGTGGCGTAGCGTGGGGGGTGCAGGGGGGGCCGGCCGCACCGGGCGCAACATCTGGGGGTTAGGGTTAGGGGGCGCAAATCCACGGGTTAGGGGGCGCAAATCCATGGGTTAGGGGGCGCAAATTACTTGCCTTGCCCCGGGTGCTGACAACCCACGCCACTGTTCCTAGATCAAATTATACATGGGGAATAATTTGATCTGTTCCTAGATCAAATTATACATGGGGAATGCGAAAGAAAGAGGGGGCTTTGCCCTGCCAGACCTAAAGTTGTACTATGAGGCCGCAGCTTTCTGCTGGCTAAAAGATTGGCTACTTCTCGAGGACACTGATGTATTGGATCTGGAAGGTTTTAACAATGCTTTTGGTTGGCATGCATATTTATGGTATGACAAGGTTAAGATCAATAGGGCCTTTAAGAACCATATTGTCAGAAAAGCAGTGTTTAATGTCTGGACAAAATACAAAGACTTACTGGAAAATAAAACTCCAAGGTGGCTTTCACCGCTGGAAGCTAAGGCCCGAAAAAGACCCAGTATGGAGGCCAAATGGCCAAAATATTGGGAAATATTAGAAAAAGATGGAGACAATTGGAAATTGCAGAGTTTGGAGAAAATTAAGGACAAAGTGCGAGACTGGTTACATTACGCTCAGATTAATGAAGTTTTTAAAAATGACAAAAAGTTAGGGTTCCGAGTGGAGAAATCGAAATTGGAAACAGAACTGTTAGAACCTAAGACTAAGATACTTTCAAGAATGTACAACCTGCTGTTAAAATGGAATACACAAGATGAAATGGTTAAATCGGCTATGATAAAGTGGGCACAGGACATTGGGCACAACATTATGTTTGAGGACTGGGAAAGGTTGTGGACCATTGGGTTGAACTTCACTGGATGTAATGCTTTGAAGGAAAATGTAATGAAAATGATATATAGATGGTACATGACCCCAGTTAAACTTGCCAAAATATACCATTTGTCTGATAACAAATGTTGGAAATGTAAAGAAAATGAAGGAACATTCTTTCACCTCTGGTGGACTTGCCCTAGAGTGAAGGCTTTCTGGGAAATGATATATAATGAGCTGAAAAAGGTATTTAAGTATACCTTCACTAAGAAACCAGAGGCCTTCCTTTTGGGTATTGTCGACCAGAAGGTGTTAAAGAAGGACCGAACATTTTTTATGTATGCAACAACAGCAGCAAGGATACTTATCGCTAAGCACTGGAAAACCCAAGATCTACCCACACTGGAAGAGTGGCAGATGCAGCTGATAGACTATATGAAACTAGCCGAGATGACTGGCAGAATCCGAGACCTGGGAGAAGAGAAGGTTGAAGAAGACTGGAAGAAATTTAAGATTTATTTTAAAAAGTATTGTAATTTGGTTGAATGTTAAGAAGGATGCTAGATCATAAATAATTGACCACCACTAAATTAGATGGAATTAGGATGATAAGTAGATCGAGGAAAATATAAATCATTTGGAGAATGATTAGATTATGTTTAAAAGAATGGAACCTAAGAATTTAAATAAGATGATAATTTGCTGGTTAAAATTTAAGACGATGTAAGTGGGAGCGGGAGATGTGAGGGAGTCCAAAGAGGTTTTGAAAATATGTTATGATATATGCTATATTGTTGATTATTTTTGCATTTGTATTTAAAAAATCTTAATAAACATTTATATAAAAAAAAGAATTATACATGGGGAAGCTTAGTTTGGTCAGTATACCAAATTTCACCCATGTACCATCTGAAACCAAAGGGGCCCACTGGTTGCCAGATGTGAAATATATTGGCATCCTTTTCAGTTCTCCTACCCCACTATATTCAACCTTGCTTAAAAACCTCCAAGGAAAGACCCAAATGAGCAGAGAACATTACCATAGCTGTGTCAGATGTTTCTCCCATTCTGGTTCTGTGGGAAGAGGGTGGAGAATGGAGCGTTGCATTCATGTTCGTGCAAAAGGGCTTAATGTGCCTTTATCCATAACTGGGGTCAGGGCAGGGCTGTGATTTACTGCAGAGCTGTGATTGAAAGCCGAGTCTGTCGCACAAAATCAGCTTGGCATTTTCCTTATGCACAGATGTTGCCCGATTGGTTGTGCTGGGGTGTGGCTGATTTACTGTGGCACATCAAAGTCGAACAGCAAAAGCAGGCGGCTGTTGCCCTGCAAGGCGTGCGTGTCTTGCGTGACAGTTCTGTGAATCAAAAGCAGAGGCAGACCACACACAGGGGCTATGCCATCTTTCATTTGCAAGGCAGCATCATGAGATCAAAGCACAATCCTGGATGCCAGGCCAGTTCTGATCAGAAGGGCTAGGCCTGACTGCTCTTGTAAAACTCTTCAAGTATATACAATATAAGCAAGCCATTATGTCAGAGAGTCTGTAAACTCAATGCCAGCAGGCATCAGAAACCAGAAAATTGGTTTCTACCCCCTCCTAGTGGACCCACAGAAAATAACATGGCTCCCTTTTGACACCTTTTTCCCCAAGCTGATGCCCTCCAGAGACGATGTGCTGTTAGGGGAGGGGTCGTGCATCTGGTGGGTGACACATCATGCTCCTTCTGGGGTCGTTTGTCCACCCAGCAGCACCAGGGTGGCGGTGGCAGGAGGAAGAGGCCAAGCGGCGACTCTGCCAATCAAACCAAGCACGGCGTTTGATTGACAGAGACATCCCCGCGCCATGTTGAGGTAAACCAGGCACAACGTTTGATTGGCAGAGCTGCCACCGCTCGGCCTCTTCCTTCCGTCACCATCGCCGGGAGTCTCGGCTTCACAGCGGGTTCCGGCTTCGCGGTGCGGGCCAGATTTACAAGCCTGGGGGGCCGCATCTAGCCCCTGGGCCTTAGTTTGCTGACCCCTGTCCTAAACCTCCCCTGCCTTGTGGGATATACAGTGGTACCTTGGGTTAAGAACTTAATTCGTTCTGGAGGTCCGTTCTTAACCTGAAACTGTTCTTAACCTGAAGCACCACTTTAGCTAATGGGGCCTCCTGCTGCCGCTGGAGCACAATTTCTGTTCTCACCCTGAAGCAAAGTTCTTAACCTGAAGCACTATTTCTAGGTTAGCAGAGTCTGTACAGTGGTACCTCTGGTTATGTACATAATTCGTTCCGGAGGTCTGTACTTAACCTGAAACTGTTCTTAACCTGAAGCACCACTTTAGCTAATGGGGCCTCCTGTTGCCGCCGGAGCACAATTTCTGTTCTCATCCTGAAGCAAAGTTCTTAAACCTGGGTACTATTTCTGGGTTAACGGAGTCTGTAACCTGAAGCGTATGTAACCTGAAGCGTCTGTAACCCAAGGTACCACTGTATATAACCACCTCAGAGGGAAAAGGCTAAAGAGTAAACCCTACACAAATCTGGAGTGGAGCCTCTGTGATGGTTGAATGGCACCTTGTAGGCCTTCTTCCAGCAGCTCTTGCAGCCACGCTGCAGCCAGTTCATGATGGCTGGGAGTTTGTCATCTGGGCACCCCAGGACCTCCACGCACACTGCCCACGCACACTGCCCAAGGAGGTCAGGAAAGACAAACCACAACCAAAACAGTGGCAAAATTACAGTTTTGGCATTATGCAGATTAAATCTTGAGGTATCAGCCTTAATGGCTGCGCTACTGAAGATACAACAGGGTAAGAACTCTTTTAAAGAAAAGAAAAAAGCTTGGATAGAAAATTATAAACACTTGATCTTTAGAAAAGAACGTGTTGCCACGTGGAATCAACAATATGCTTGTCAGATTCCATTTCCTACAGAATAAACATTGAGAAGATCATAGAAATAACTCTTCAGAATTTATGCCATTCAAAAGACAGTTCAAGGAAGCTATAATTTAGATACTGCCACAAAAGCTATAATTTAGATTCCGCCACAAAAATTCTTATGGTCACGAAACAAGAAGACAGAACAATTACTCTGGATAATCTAAATGTCAGCATGAAATCCAGTCGTTAAAAAATAAGGCCCAGCTCAAATTTGCCATTATAGCTAATATGTGTGTAGAATCTGGACTAGTATTCCCTTCTACGTAGATTATTTTATGCCTGAATTTGACAAATCCCTGAATTAATCCACCTCTTTATGAAGTTGCCATGCGTAATATAATAGATTCTATGTCCGAAGGAGGAGGCAGAAAGTGAAGCAGCCCTTTCAAAACCCAGAATAAACATCTGGAGGATAAACCTGCCCAGGTAGTCGCTAAACACAGTGGCGTAGCGTGGGTTGTCAGCACCCGGGGCAAGACAAATAATTTGCACCCCCTAACCCATGGATTTGCGCCCCCTAACCCTAACCCCCAGATGTTGCGCCCGGTGCGGACGGCCCCCCCTGCACCCCCCACGCTACGCCACTGGCTAAACAATCTGCTGTGCGAAAATGTTTAGAAGGTAAAGGGACATGGCCCTTTTTATCACTAGGTGAGGAGGATGAGGACTGCAAAAGCCTAAGGAATAGCCCTAATGAAGCTGCTGAGAGAGTAAATTAATTTGTACTACAGTGGAACCTTGGTTCTCAAACTTAATCCATTCCGGCAGTCCATTCCAAAACCAAAGTGTTCCAAAACCAAAGCGCACTTTCCCATAGAAAGTAATGCAAAATGGATTAATCCATTCCAGACTTTTAAAAACAACCCCTAAAACAGCAATTTAACATGAATTTTACTATCTAATGAGACCATTGATCCATAAAATGAAAGCAATAATCAATGTACTGTACTGTAAAATAAATAAGACAGTATTGTATATGATTAAAAAAAATGTAAAAATTGCTTACCTGCACTGATGATATCCTGATTTTATCCATTTCTGCAGTCACACAATCAATCAATCAATCAGTCAGTGGCTAATCTGGGTTGCACACCGTCACAAAAACAAATTAACCGGAAAAAGCCTCAAAAACAAAAATGCAAAATAAATAGCAAAATGCAAAGCACCAAACTTATTCTCTGCTGTCTTCTACTTAAACCGCCTTTGTTTTGTTTCGGTATTAGCTCACTAGTTCATGAATCAAATAAGTTGTAATTAAATAGCAAGTCAGTTGCTTTATTTGCTATTCAATAAGTTCATATGTAAAGCATTGCATCTGATTTTATTATTAATCAATGGAACGCAGGAAATTATTTATTTATTAGATTTCTATACCACTTTATATTTTTAATAAAAATCTCAAAGCGGTTTACAGCATATTAAATCAATAAAACAATAAAACAATAGCCGGGCAATGTTCCTCCGGCCTCAGTAGGGCTGGGTGAGTGTGGGCCAGGCGGAAAGGAATGAGAAGCTCATGTGCTTTTAACAGTATGGTTATAGGGAGCAGTGTGTATAAAATATTGAATGTAATGGGGTTATTAAGGTAATTGTATCAGAATTATTATGGGGATGTTAAGGAGGGAGAGGGGGAAATGGAGAGTGTGGAATTCTGGTGGTGGGTGGTGATTGGATGAGGATTTGAAAGGGAGTTTGAATGTGGGACGCGGGTGGCACTGTGGGTTAAACCACAGAGCCTAGGGCTTGCCGATCAGAAGGTTGGCGGTTCGAATCCCTGCAACGGGGTGAGCTCCCGTTACTCAGTCCCTGCTCCTGCCAACCTAGCAGTTCGAAAGCACGTCAAAGTGCAAGTAGATAAATAGGTACCGCTCCGGCGGGAAGGTAAACGGCGTTTCTGTGTGCTGCTCTGGTTCGCCAGAAGCGGCTTAGTCATGCTGGCCACAAAGCAATGACAAACCTAGACAGCATCTTAAAAAGTAGAGACATCAACTTGCCAGCAAAGGTCCGTATAGTTCAAGCTATGGTTTTCCCAGTAGTGATGTATGAAAGTGAGAGCTGGACCATAAAGAAGGCTGATCGCTGAAGAATGGATGCTTTTGAATTATGGTGCTGGAGGAGACTCTTGAGAGTCCCATGGACTGCAAGAAGATCAAACCGATCCATTCTGAAGGAAATCAGCCCTGAGTGCTCACTGGAAGGACAGATTTTGAAGCTGAGGCTCCAGTACTTTGGCCACCTCATGAGAAGAGAAGGCTCCCTAGAAAAGACCCTGAGGTTGGGAAAGATGGAGGGCACAAGGAGAAGGGGACGACAGAGGACGAGATGGTTGGACACTGTTCTTGAAGTTGCCAGCATGAGTTTGACCAAACTGCGGGAGGCAGTGGAAGACAGGAGTGCCTGGCGTGCTCTGGTCCAGGGGGTCACGAAGAGTTGGACACGACTAAACGACTAAACAACAACAACAACTCTTGCTCCTTTTATTAAATGGTGGTTCTGACAATCCCTTGAGGGAAGCCATGTTTAAAATGGGGTGATCCTGCTGTACACACACAGTGCAGAGACGGCCTTCTGAGATTTGTCTAGCTCCAAGAAGACTCTAGCTAGGAAGCCAACTTTTTGCGTACCAAAAGCCAGCCAGCCCAGGGCCACCTAGACGAGGGTCAGCCAGGACCCATTTGATTGCAGGATTCAGATCCACATTGGGATAGAGGTCAGCAAGGGGTTGCTATCAAGGACCTCTCAGCTCACGATGGGGAAAAATAGACCCCAACTCATCCACAGCCTTTCCATTGACCGGCCCCACAGTTATTCCTCCATAACGGATATGTTCTTGCCATGGTAAGAACAATGGTCGCACAAGCACAATGAACCCGTGTGTGTGTGTGTGTGTGTGTGTGTGTGTGAGAGAGAGAGAGAGAGAGAGAGAGAGAGAGAGAGAGAAAGAGACTTCTCTGCCCTCAAACATCCCCCCTATTGAATGGAATGAGTTTGGGGTGGGTTGGGTGGTGTTTACAAAATATTTTATAGTTGAAATGAAAAGGGACAAGAAATTGCTTAATGGTTCCTCTTTTTTGCATTTGTTTAAAAACCAATAAAAAAAGTTGTTAAAAAAACAGGGAGGGGGGGAAATGGCATGTATTTAACTCCCCAGACCAACAAAAGGAAGAAAAAACCAGAAGAGAAATGTCTAAACCAATAGAGGTTTTTCAGAACTGTTTCAGAAAATTAGTTCATTTTACCTACAAACCTAGAACACCAGGCTGCCAGCTGACATTTTGGGCCAGCTGGGCCCTTTCCCCTCACCTCCTCCTGTGAGAGGATATTTATTTGCCAGGCTCCATGTGGACTTTCAAAAAGGCCCTGGGAAAATTGATCAATATCTTAGTGCATTTACCCCCTAATAGACACCCACCCTGTATGTCATTTTGCCAAACGTACACCTTTTTGCAACGCCGTTCCCCTAAAACAATGCCTTTGCGCAGGTTGTTTTCCCAAATACGTGCATTTCCACCTCCTTGCTGTCGTCGTAGTTACAGCATCTGCATTCTTAAATAGATCTTTCTGTACTGTTTTAATTCTATGAGTGTTCGATTACTTTTTAATGATCACCTATTTTTTTTAAAAAAAATAGAGGCGGATCCTACTAATTCTGTCATAGCTACGGCTTAAAGAACTGTGAACGTCATTTGAAATTGTCTGATCTATCGCTGCTCCTCGGAGGACTCCAAAGTCCCGCAATTTATACAATTGTTAGCTTTGCTTATGTCATTTGCTTGATGGGGGATCACCGCCTTGTTTTCTGACCACGGAGAATCCTCCTCTTCCTCTGGGGCTTCCGAGATCTCAGCAGCCATGGCCCGTTTGCAATTATGCCAGTTTTGCAGCCATGTGGACTAGAAACCTGATTCAAATACAAAAACGAAATCCCGCACCCAATGTACGGCCATCTGGGTGGCATGCCTGGAGACAGCATACCTCGTCGCGGACAGGTAGCCCCTACCTTTGTCTGCAGTGATGCCAGCGAGATGTCCCAGGTTAAAGGTTCGAGAACTGAGCCTCCCCTCTCAAACCAATTCACCGCTTCCATTAACTTGGACTGCCTGCTTCTTCGCTCCTGCTGTTTTGTTTAACTCCTGAAGAGGAGGGGCTGGCTCCTTCGCCCCCACCCACCCACCCACTCCACCTCCATTGCCGTAGGTGGAGCACTTAAATCCCTGATAAGGTGCAGACTTTGAGATAAAAGGAGGAGAAGGCCCCTTGAATCATCACCGCTGCAGAGTCCATCTGGAAGAGGGGTGGGAAAGAATAGCAGGTCAAAGAGTGTGTGTGTGGGGGGGGGGGGTACCTCAGCATTCAGCTCTAAATCCTCCATCTTTTTTGGGGGGGAATAATCCATCCACATGGAGGACCTCAAAACGTTTGCTGCGGAGGCACTGGAAGATTTTGCCCAGTTTTTGCCTGGCACCCACCAGCCTACTTTGGGGGGCTCCAGGTTGTCCATCGGCAACTGCCTGCCTCCGAACTCCATGTTGGGATGCTACCCAGGGGCATTCCCAGGCCCAGCAGAGCTGCCCGCCTACCCGCAGGAGAACTTCAGGAACGGGGTGGCCCACGCAGAGTGGTACTCCTCTGGCACCGCGGACGGACCCTACCCTTCATGTAAGTGATGTACCCTCTTAGCTACCCTTCATGTAAATGATGTACACCAAAGTGTTGGTGCTGACCTTTAAAGCCCTAAACAGCCTCAAAGGCCCAGTATACCTGAAGAAGCGTCTCCACCCCCATCATTCTGCCCGGACGTTGAGGTCCAGCGCCGAGGGCCTTCTGGCGGTTCCCTCACTGCAAGAAGCAAAGCTACAGGGAACCAGGCAGAGGGCCTTCTCGGTGGTGGTGCCCGCCCTGTGGAACACCCTCCCTTCAGATGTCAAAGAGATAAACAACTACCTGACATTCAGAAGACATCTGAAGGCAGCCCTGTTCAGGGAAGTTTTTAATGTGTGACATTTTAATGTATTTTTAATCTTTGTTGGAAGCAGCCCAGAGTGGCTGGGGAAACCCAGCCAGATGGGCGGGGTACAAATAGTAAATTATTATTATTGTTATTGTTATTAGCTGTCAGATGGGTTGCTGTTGTTACCTTTGTAAGCAAAATGTCTGTAGGGCAACTTGTGTGGGGCTGTCGGCGGGCTTCTGAGCTGCCTAGTGCATAAACGTGGCAGAATAACGCTCTCGGAGGAGGCTGTCTGTCGCACCCCTGCAGGAGTTACGAACATGCGAAGAGCCTGTACCTGGATCAGCCCAATGGCCCACCTAGTCCAGCATTCTATTCTCGCAGTGGCCAGCCTGCGGGAAACCCGAGAGCGAAACCTGAGCAGGACTCTTCCCTCCAGGTATTCATTGCTGCCTCTGAGTGTGGAGCAGAGCAGAGCCATCAGGTCTAGTAGCCGTCGATAGATTTCTTCATGAATCTGTCCAATCCTCTTTTGAAAGCCATCCAAGTTTGTGGCCGTCCCTGCCTCTTGTGTCGGGGAGTTCCACAGGTGAACTACACTCTGCATGAAGAAGGGCTTTCTTTTATCTGTCTTAAATCTTCCAGGTTCGCCCCGGTCTTGCCACCTTCCAACCAGGAATGGGGCCTACGTTCGATGTGGCAGAGAATGCCTCTTGCACACTCAAAAAGTCAACCCCTTATTTTTGAAGCTACAGTTGGAATCCCCCTGCTATCAGAAGTTAGGGGAACCCTGCACTGGAACGGGTCAGAATGTCGGAAAGGTTGTTATTATGTACGGAGGGAGTGTGGTGTAGTGGTTAGACTTTTAGACCAAAGAGTCCTGCTTGCTCACTGGGTGACCTTGAAACATAGCTGTCAACTTTTCCCTTTTCTTGTGAGGAATCCTATTCGGAATAAGGGAATTTCCCTTTAAAAAAGGGAAACGTTGACAGCTATGCCTTGAAACAACATAGGAAGCTGCTTTGTACCGAGACAGACCAATGACCTGGCTCAGTAATGTCTACACAGGTTGGCAGCAGCAGCAGCAGTGCAACACAGTTTCTGCTTGCAACATGCTGCTTGCAAAGCCTGCACTCCAGCACTGATCCATGGCCCGTCCTCTGCCTGCACCTAGCCTTCCTCTCAGGGTCGTTGTGAGGGCAGAAAGCACTCTGCGCTCCTTGGAAGAAAAGTTACGACAACCCGATAGATTACAAATATACATTATGGTATGCAACCGAATCTTATACAGTGGTACCTCGGGTTACATATGCTTCAGGTTACATACGCTTCAGGTTACAGACTCCACTAACCCAGAAATATTACCTCAGGTTAAGAACTTTGCTTCAGGATGAGAACAGAAATTGTGCTCCGGCGGCGCGGCAGCAGCAGGAGGCCCCATTAGCTAAAGTGGTGCTTCAGGTTAAGAACAGTTTCAGGTTAAGAACGGACCTGAGGTACCACTGTATAATAAAATCAAACTCATTGTCCTCATGTCTATTTGTATGTAGTCAGAACACCACCCAAGAGGGAAGTATCAGTGGCCTTGGGGGAACCCCAGATTTGTGGGGAAACACATTAAGGGGGAGCCCCACCCCCAAAACCCCCCTGAAACCCAGCCCTATGACAACTGAGCATGCTCAGTGGCTTGGGATGCTGACTGTGGGTTTTGCACATGGGAAGAAACTGAATGGAATGGAGAATTTCACTTTGGATAGCTCAATCGGTAGAGCACGAGATTCTTAACCTCAGGGTCGTGGGTTTGAGCCCCACGTTCGGCAAAAGATTGCTGCGTGGCAGGGGGTTGGACCAGATGACCATTGGGGGCCCTTCGAACTCTACAATCTATGAAATAAAACATATTCTTTCCCACAAAGAACAATCACTTCCGGGTTTGCGGCGTTCGGGAGCCAAAACGTCCAAGTTCCAAGGCGTTTGGGATCCAAGGTACGACTGTCTTTTTATCTTGTGAACCAACCTGAGATCTTCAGATGAAGGCGGTATAAAAATCAAATGGAAAGCGGCACAATTAGTTGTTGTTTTGAGTTTTAATGTGCTTCCTTGGTGGGTCATGCCAACCGCTATTCCGAACGATGCTTTTACTGAGCAGGGGTCACTGCAGATGAATTTATGGGACTGAGAGAGTGACCGTCTGAAAAAAACGAGGAACTGCTGCTTTAAATGTATAGTGTGGATCTGCAAGAATCCACATGCTACAGAGAGCTCCCCCACCACCCAAAAATGGGGCTCTGCATTTGATTATTATTATTTGATTATTTATTTGATTTCTATACCGCCTTCATCTGAAGATCTCAGGTTGGTTCACAAGAAAAAAAGACAGTCGTACCTTGGATCCCAAACGCCTTGGAACTTGGACGTTTTGGCTCCCGAACGCTGCAAACCTGGAAGTGATTGTTCCGGTTTGCGAACATTCTTTTGGAACCTGAACATCTGATGGGGCTTCCGTGGCTTCTGATTGGCTGCAGGAGTTTCCTGCAGCCAATTAGAAGCCGTGATTTGGTTTTTGAACGTTTTAGAAGTCCAACGGACTTCCGGAACGGATTCCGTTTGACTTCCAAGGTACGACTGTACAGGATAATTTTTGATTTTGAATGACAGCCTGACTCGCTCTCATTCTTTCTCTCCCCCCCCCCCAGTCCCCAGGTATGTGGGGACATCGGGGTTCAGCGTAGCCGGAGCCGACTGCCTGGGCTACATTGGCGAGGTGATCAAGCCGCCCTCGTTCTTCACCGGGAACCCGTCCAAAAGGAAGCGCCGGGTGCTGTTCACCCGGGCTCAGGTTCACGAGCTGGAGAAGAGGTTCGAGCTGCAGAGGTACCTGACAGCCCCAGAGCGTGAGCACTTAGCCACCGTCACCCGCCTCACCCCCAACCAGGTGAAGATCTGGTTCCAGAACCACCGGTACAAGATGAAGAAGCAAGGCAAACAACAGGATCCCAAGGCTAACCCAGGGCAAGAAGCACACCAAACCTGCGACAACAGTGTGGTTCCGCCACATCCAGGGGGTTACGGTTTTGCTGGGTCTCTGATGGAGGAGAAGTCCTTGTTAGGGTCTCCTTATCCCTTCCCCGGACTCGCACCCAGCACCCAGAGCTTATCCGCCAGCCCCAGTTCCAGCGCCGACTCTCAGCCCGGCACAAAGGCTGCGGAAAGCAGGCTTGCGTTCGGCAAGCCCTGGTAGGTGATGGAAGGGGAGTGAGATTGGACCAGGCTGTGATGTGCACCTGACAACCTACGCAAACGGCTGCCTTGTCTTGTCGCACTGGTAGCACCCAGTGGACGGAGGCATCAGATGTGACTTGTGTGCCGTCAGGCTGGCCGCTCTGAAACCAGCTCAGATTTGCTTTTGTGCTGTGGGTTAAACCACAGAGCCTAGGACTTGCTGATCAGAAGGTCGGCGGTTCGAATCCCCGCGACGGGGTGAGCTCCCGTTGCTCGGTCCCTGCTCCTGCCAACCTAGCAGTTCGAAAGCAGGTCATAGTGCAAGTAGATAAATAGGTACCACTCTGGCGGGAAGGTAAACGACGTTTCCATGCGCTGCTCTGGTTCGCCAGAAGCGGCTTAGTCATGCTGGCCACATGACCCGGAAGCTGTACGCAGGCTCCCTCGGCCAATAGAGCGAGATGAGCGCCACAACCCCAGAGTCGTCCGCGAGTGGACCTAATGGTCAGGGGTCCCTTTACCTTTACTTTATCAGGTCAGGGCTAGACATGACAAGACTGGAGCCAGGGCAAAACCTGCTTGGTGTCAGGAGCGAGCCAGCAGTAAATCACACCGTGTAAGTTGGAGTGGACTCTTTCTTGACAAATACGGGATCTGCTCAGGCCTAGTGGGCAAAGCAACTTATCTCTGGCAGGTCTTGCAGTTGCCGAGACTGAAAATCCCCGTCTCCCCACAGCTGCCTAAGTCCCCTACTCTCTAGAGCAGTGTTTCCCAACCTTGGGCCTCCAGCTGTTTTTGGACTACAACTCCCATCATCCCTAGCTAGCAAGACCAGTGGTCAGGGATGATGGGAATTGTAGTTCAAAAACAGCTGGAGGCCCAAGGGTGGGAAACACTGCTCTAGGGTTTTCCCCAAGCAATCAGAGACTGCGCCTGTGTGAAGCGATCATCTCCTCTGTCCTCTTCATGCCCCTCCTGGTTCTGCAAGGAGGTTCAGGGGAAAGGGGAGCTTGTCACAGCAGAAGGGGGAGAACTCCCTGGTTTCTTCACCAGCCTGACTCATCTCTGCCTCTTGTCCCCATCTCCTCTCCAGCCTTTGCTTCTGCCTCTGATTCTGGACTGCTTTCTGCCACAGATTCTCCCTGCTCACTAAGCCCTGTAAGTAAAAAGGCAGGCAGGATGGATGAAGGCAGGCTGAGGTTGGTAGGGCAGTACCCCATTCACCTGAACGCAGGGGTGAGGAGCCTTTTCCGTCTGGCAAGACAGATCTTTGATTGGGCCAACTCTGATAGGTGGGCAGGACCACTCCTCTGTCAATCATCCAATACCCTAATGGTGGCAGTCGATGGACAGGTGAGCAGCCAGCGCAGCGACGTCTCCACCTGCCCCACACCTGACATCACCTATAATAATATGGGGCAAGTGGGATTGCTCTGGGGAAGACAACATGGTGGGCCAGATTTGGCTCGCAGGCTGAGGGTTCCTCACCCCTGCTCTAACCGACCTTCACTCTGGCGCTTTTTGGCTTTTGAGACAGAAGAGACCAGACTAAAACATAATGAGAAATCTTGGTGGGAAGATGAGGTGGAGCCAAGCTAACCACAGACTTAAACCAGCAAGTCCCAAACCATTTTAAACCCCGCAAAAACAAAAGAAAAAGGTTCGCTGCTTGGACCAGACACATGCATCAGCTGCAGCTTTTTAGATCAGCCAGCGCTTCTGATCGATTGGTGCTCCAGGATCGATCGCTGTAGCTTTCTTGGGAAAAGGGAAAGATCCGTCAAATGGCTTTTGCTGATTTCTCTGCAGGCTCCCTTCTTATTGCTTTGTCGAAAGCAAATCAGCACAGATTATGGCAAGAGTGAGCAGGGGGAAATGGAACGTCAATTCTCTTTAGACCAGCCTTTGCTGGCCTGGTGTCCTCCTGGTGTCCCACCATCTCTAACCATTGGTCATGCTGGCTGGGGCTGATGGGAGATAAATTTGCCTCTGACTGAACTACCAAGGTTTTTTTCAAGGGGGTGGGGAGATAATTTGTTGTTAGGTGGTCAAATAGCAGGCGACAGCTCAGGGCTTGCTTGTTGCGCCGTGGTGACAGAGTGCCTGAATCCGCTTTAATTGTGCAAAAAATCTGCTTGAGTTTGAAAACCTCCTGGAAACAGGGACCGACTGGGCTCACCCTTTGGGATACTGCCTGTCTAGCAGTTGCCCAGATGTGAAACTACTTGCCGTTGCTTCCTCTGGTACAGAAAAGTATTGCTGATTGCTATGCAGGAAGAAAGAAATTGTACACAACATTTAAGGGAACTCGGGAGAGACTGGGTACATTTGGTGCCTTATGGCAGAGCTCTATTTCAGATCAAACACAAACAGAACACACCTCAGGTTGCCTCTAGATATGGAACTCACCTGAGGAAACTGTAGACCACATGCAGACTAGACACATTTAAAGCACATTCGAAGCACATTCTTTTCCTCAAAGAATTCTGGGTACTGTAGTTTGCTGAGAGATGCTGGGAACAGTAGCTCAGCGGGGTGGGGGTGGGGTTAAACTACAGTGCCCAGAATTCTTTGAGGGAGATAATGAGCTTTAAATGTGCTTTAAAGGTATAGCGTCCCCTTCTTTAGATTGTCCAATTCTGTTACATTCGTTTACTATGGATGTGTTCTACATCCTGCAAGTTTTACGAATTGTACACTCTGCCAAACCATGATTAGCTTGGGGTCTGGAAATTCCCGACCCCTGCTGTAAGGTACATTACCTGTATGCATGACATTTGGTGTATGTGGCGTGTGCTCTGTATCATAAAAGCAATTTTTTAAAAACCCCAGTTATGCCTTTTTAAAAAACAAGGCTAAAGATGAAACAGCGCCAGCATAAACCTGAGTGTTGCGCTGAGATAAAAGACAAGTATTACTCCAAATGTTGTTTTTATATGATATTGTAAGACTGGGCAACGTATAACGCAGCACAAACGTCATCCTGGAATACGCTATGCCAGGAACACCATTTCTCAACAAATTTGTTTGCAGTGGAGAACAATTTCTCAAGAAGCACATTCAGACACTAGTGCAGTTGTTCACATTTTCTGGAACAAATACTCATTAAATATCGGTGGTGAGTCATTTTTCCACCCTGAAACATTATCCATGTTTGCTGCTATTATTTAGGGAAAGGTTTTTAGTATCTTCTGCATGTCCAAATTAACTTGATTTGCTCATTTATTCATCTGCTTTAAATATATACTCCTATCAAACTGCCTAAATATATACTCCTATCAAATCCTGCCAATGTTCTTACCCATTTACAATTCATCTGTAAATATTCAATAAACTGTTCCCATTCTTTTATAAAAAGTTTGTTATCTTGATTTCTTATTCTTCCAGTAAGTTTTGCCATTTCTGCATATTCTGTAAGTTAGAACCATCAATTCTAGCATGTGGGGGGCCACCGAAATTATATAATTTGATATCTGAATGATTGGTATTAGTAATTGCATTATAATTTGGCATTTTTATAATGAGGCTATTATTGGATTGTAATTGAAAACTAATAAAAATTATTATCAAGAGAGAGAGAGAGAGAGAGGAAGGAAGGAAGGAAGGAAGGAAGGAAGGAAGGAAGGAAGGAAGGAAGGAAGCAGGATTGCGTATAATAGCCCCACTACCATCAATTGCACAAATCATCATGGACAAATGATCAAAAGGCGGCCTGCAGGGTCCCTGCAATCAAAATCTCGAGCCCCAAGAGATCAGAAACCAGCCGCCTCAGCAGAGACGAATGCCTCTACCAGAATTTTGCTGCCTAGTAAATATTTAGCCGACTTCTGTTCTCCAAGACTCGGCATTCTTTGACGGCATCTAGAATGATTTGGCACGGACAGCTTTTAGCAAATACACGTTCCGAACTCCACTGCGGCAGCAATCTTGTTGAACCTGGGTTGCTCTGAACCTCCGGGCAAATATGTACCCGAGCAGGAAATAGGGACTGTATTTCACATCCAGAAGCTCTGATTGATGCCTCAGGGCAGCAGCTGAAGGCTACCCTCTGCCCTTAAATGTTGTGCCACAATTTCATAAGTTTTTCTTTGCCTTTGCAAAGACAAAAGCCAGCAGGGCTTACCTTAAGTCAAGAGCTCATCTCAGAAGCCTGTTTTGCAGCGAGCAGACTCAACTTGGGAGCACACATAAAGCAATGCAAGTGTTTCTGAACATGTGCAGAGTGCATTTTTCTGGGTCATCGCAACCAGGCCTATTCCATCTGGGTTGAGGAAGAAGTGCTTCCAGATCAGAAGGACCAATGTTTAGACCCAGAACCTCTCTCCCTCTTTCGTTTATAGTCACAGTTTGTTCAGCATCATTAGCCCTAATTGGGAATAATCCACATTTTGGTATCTCTTTAATCCCTGCTGATAATAAGTACATCAGAATCATTAAGGAATAACCAGCACAAGTATGTAAACTAGGAGCCAAACCAGAGCCAACAAATAAAGGTTTTTGTGTGTGGATTATAACAAATGTGGATTATAACAAAGCTACAGGACTGAGTGCTTCTTGGATATTTAAAAGGTTTAATCCGTTTTAGTATTTTAACTTTGGTATGTTTTAAAGAAGAGTTGTGATTTCCCCCCCTTGCTGTTACTGTTTAATCTTTTGTAAACCACTTAAAGGTTTTTGTTTACAATCAAGTGGTGTATAATTTTTTATCAAATAAATGTTTTTTTCCAGGAAGGACATTTTTTCAGTGGGTAATATAGCACCACAACTCGGTTTCTGATTGCTGTATCAAGTGTTCCATATTTAGACTAATTTACTATATGTTTTGGCAAGCTGTTTGCCTGCTCACCATAGATATGGACACCTCTTTAAGATCCCATACCCAAATTTTGCATCACTGCTCCCGAGATAAAGGAGCAGATTTTCGTTGACATTTGGGTAGAACTGGGTGCCATTTTGAATCAAGATGGCGGACTGAACCTCTCAAAACTACGCTGGTTTTAACAACTAATCACTTATATTAACCACTGATTTCAAAACTTGGTTGCTTCCTAGGCTTCCCAAGCAATGCTGGGTACAAGTCTGTTTTCATATTTCTGTTAGTTTTCTTTGCTGCTTTTAAATGGTAAAACTGAATAGCATATATTCCTCTTTTCTTCCCTTGGGAAGAAACAAATATAATGAAATATACTGAGGGTTGTTCTTTTTTATTTAAGCAAATATAACATTTTCTCCCCACCTGGCTATTTTTTTACACTTCACCTCTTACAACTGCAGGTGCAACCTCTCTCAAAGCCAGTGAAATCGAGGTAAGGAATCGATTTGAGTCAATTTGAGGCCATTGTTTCAGCAAGCTGAAAAGCCCTGTTCTTAGAGATATCCAAGAATAAATCACAGAAGGTGGAGAGAAGAAGGGGCAAAGTGAATTTTAAGGGCATAGGTTCGTGGCCGATGTATTTCAGTCACCCGCTATCCTGAAGTATAGGGATTTGTGCTTGATGTGCCCATTTCACTGTCACCAACTATATTCTTTTCTGTACACAAAACAGAAGAACATAGGGAGATACCAAATCAGACCATTGTTTGGCCGGCAGCAGCTCCTCAGAGTTTTGGGCAGGGGCCAGTTCCAGCCTTACCTGCAGACACAGCCCTTACTTCCAAAGCAACTACTCTATTCCGAACTTAAAAATGGAAAGCGTAATGCTGGCGGTCAACAAAAGAGGTTTAGAGACTGTCTCAAGGCAAATCTTTAAAAATGTAGTATAAACACCGACAACTGGGAAACACTGGCCTGCGAGCGCTCCAGTTGGAGAACAGCCTTTCCCAAAGGTGTCATGGGCTTTGAAGACACTCGAACTCAGAACGCAAGGGAGAAATGTGCTAGGAGGAAGGCACGCTTGGCAAATCCACACTGTGATCAACTCCCGCCCGGGAACCCATGACCCCACTGTGGAAGGACGTGTGGATCCAGAATTGGCCTCCATGGTCACTTATGGACTCATTGTTAAAACCGTGTTTATGGAAGACAATCTTACTCAGCTACAAGTGATCACCGAAGAAGAAGAAGAAGAAGAAGAAGACTCACAGCAAGCTAAGTAGGTGATATTTCTCTCCCCACAGCAGCGTGATGTAGTGGTTAGAGTGTCAGACTAGGACCTGAGAGACCAGGGTTCGAATCCCCGCTTGGCCACGAAGCTCACTGTCGGGGGGGGGGAAACAGGTGCTGCTTCTCTACCTAACCAACCTCACAGGGTTGTTGTGGGGATTAAATGAGGGCAGGGAACCATGGTTGCCACCTTGAGCTCCTTGGAGGAAAAGGTGTGGGGGTAAGGTCAGTCAGTAGAGCACGAGACTCTTAATCTCAGGGTTGTGGGTTCGAGCCCCACATTGCGCAAGAGATTCCCGCATTGCAGGGGGATGGACTAGATCAGGCATAGGCAAACTTGGCCCTCCATATGTTTTTTGGCCTACAACTCCCATGATTCCTAGCTAGCAGGACCAGTGGTCAGGGATGATGGGAATTGTAGTCCCAAAACACCTGGAGGGCCGAGTTTGCCTATGCCTGGAGTAGATGGCTCTTGAGAGCTCTATGATATGCAATAAACAAATGAGAAGAATAAATGAGAATTGCATGCCACCTGAAATACCAATGCGTGTGTGTCGGACGACCCCACAGCCCTGAAATAGCCTGCCTTTGCTTCTGCTGTCGCCCCTATTACGTGTCCAGGAAGCCACAAAAAACGTGCTGGCTTTTCATCCTGGCCTAACCTCAGGGCACCTCTGCACTCCTTCAAGAATGTAATGAGCTCACTGAGCTTAGATCTTCAAGTGCCTCCGTCAATATTGACTGTCCTTTGCACACAACACACCCACCCCACCTCTGCTTATTGCTTTCTTCTTGGATAAGTACTTGAGGAGAAGCCGGTTCCCTGCATGGCGCCGGGGTGAAAACAAGCCATGTTGACTTTTCACCTTCTCAGGCTGAGATTAAGGGCAGGCAATTGTTTGAAGGCACTGTCCATTTTGGACAGGAAACAAACAGGCTTCCCGTCCTCCAGAGATCATTAGCAGGAAGACAGCAGGCAGACAGCAAATTTCCATGTGCCACCCGCCCAAATGCAGCTAGACCCCCCATTTCTCTCTCCCCCCCCCAATTTTTTTTATTCATTTTCCAAAATTATAACAAATATAACATACTAAAAAGGGAAAAGAAAAAAGAAAAACTATAAAGAAAAGAAGAAAAAAAACATACAAATAAACACATCATTCTTCTAAAATCCGATTTAGTTTTCATTGTTAACTGACTTCCTCAAATCCCCCCTAACTGAATTCCATTGTATCTCTTTGTAACAGTTTTCCAATATCTTCTTTCTATCAAAATTAACTCCTTCAAATTGCTATCTTTAGTTCTTTTCAAGATTTCTAGACCCATAATGTTTTACAATTTAATCATTTCTCAAGATGATCAGTGCAGCAGGAGAGTCAGGCTTGGAGCTGCATTGTGCTCTTAACTTAAAAAAAAAAAAAAAAAAGCTTTATTGATGTTTAAAGCAGAAGGTTTTGGGAACAGCACAGCAGAAAGCACAATGCAAAACTGCTTACGGTCAGCTTGCATCACCAGATAGATGATTGTCGGCATCCGTCTGTCTCCAGAGACAGCGGAATGCGCCTCTGTGGGTGAAGAAAAACCGCTGGGAGAATTGCTACACCAGCTTTGGCTGCAGAGACTGGTAACGCGTAACAGCTGCCACCTGCATGGTTTTTGCTGGGTTTTGAAGCGACTTCACTGGGGTGTAAGCCTGAGCTGTGTGCATGGAGGTACTGGGCTGCCCAGATGACAAGACCCCCCTCTCAGCCTCACTGATGTGTCCAAAAGAAAGCAGAACAAGACGTTTGGCCCCAGCCTGGCTGCAGGAGTTGCCTGAAGGAGGAATGCAAGGCACCACCCAACTGCCTTAGGGACTCCCCTCCAGATTTGTGCAGGGTTTGCTCCTAAGCCTTTTCTTCTCCCAAAGATTTGCCATAAGGCAGCAAAGGTATGGGATCACAGTTTCCCCTGTGTCCTATGGGACCGCCTCACCCGGTATGTCCCATGAAGGACCTTAATTCCGGGCTGCAGGAATTTCTGGAAGGAGGCGTACAAAGCGCCATCCAACCACCTTAGGGACTCTTCTCCAGATCTGTGTAGGGTTTACTCCAGCAAACTTTTTCAGCAGGGGCCGGTCCACTGTCCCTCAGACCTTGTGGGGGGCCGGACGAAATTTTTTGGGGAAAAATATGAATAAATTCCTATGCCCCACAAATAACCCAGAGATTCATTTTAAATAAAAGCACACATTCTACTCATGTGAAAACACCAGGCAGGCCCCACAAATAACCCAAAGGTGCATTTTAAATAAAAGCACACATTCTACTCATGTTAAAACACGCTGATGTTCATCAGCTGGGTGTTCATCAGTATGCGGATGATACTCAGCTCTACCTCTCTTTTAAATCAGAACCAGTGAAGGCGGTGAAGGTCCTGTATGAGTGTCTGGAGGCGGTTGGAGGATGGATGGCAGCTAACAGATTGAGGTTGAATCCTGACAAGACAGAAGTACTGTTTTTGGGGGACAGGAGGCGGGCAGGTGTGGAGGATTCCCTGGTCCTGAATGGGGTAACTGTGCCCCTGAAGGACCAGGTGCGCAGCCTGGGAGTCATTTTGGACTCACAGCTGTCCATGGAGGCACAGGTTAAATCTGTGTCCAGGGCAGCTGTTTACCAGCTCCTTCTGGTACGTAGGCTGAGACCCTACCTGCCTGCGGACTGTCTTGCCAGAGAGGTGCATGCTCTGGTTATCTCCCGCTTGGACTACTGCAATGCACTCTACGTGGGGCTACCTTTGAAGGTGACCCGGAAACTACAACTAATCCAGAATGCGGCAGCTAGACTGGTGACTGGGGGCGGCTGCCGAGACCATATAACACTGGTCTTGAAAGACCTACATTGGCTCCCAGTACGTTTCCGAGCACAATTCAAAGTGTTGGTGCTGGCCTTTAAAGCCCTAAGCGGCCTCGGTCCAGTATACCTGAAGGAGTGTCTCCACCCCCATCATTCTGCCTGGACGCTGAGGTCCAGCGCCGAGGGCCTTCTGGCGGTTCCCTCATTGTGAGAAGCAAAGCTACAGGGAACCAGGCAGAGGGCCTTCTCGGTAGTGGCGCCCGCCCTGTGGAACGCCCTTCCAGCAGACATCAAAGCGATAACAACTACCTGACATTCAGAAGACATCTTAAGGCAGCCCTGTTCAGGGAAGTTTTTAACGTGTGATATTTTACTGTATTTTTGGTTTCTATGGAAGCCGCCCAGAGTGGCTGGGGAGGCCCAGCCAGATGGGCGGGGTATAAATAATAAATTATTATGATTATGATTATGATTCCCAGACCGTCCGCAGACCGGATTTAGAAGGCGATTGGGCCGGATCCAGCCCCTGGGCCTTAGTTTCCCTACCCATGGTTTACTCCATAGCCCTTTTCTATATTTTTGCAATTATTCAGCTCATCACATAGACCACAGAAAGTGATGATGTGACAAATTGCGCTCAATGCTGGTCCATGAAAGAGGCATAGGATTGCCTGTGCTTTTCCCTTCACCCCACCTTCCCACATTAAGAGGGAAGTTCTGATAAGGGATTGTAAGCAGTTTCCGCTAAACGCGATTACAACCCAGTGCTGGATTTACGTATAAGCCAAACAAGCTATAGCTTCGGACCTCACTCTCTTGGGGGCCCCAAAAAAAATTAAAGGAAAAAAAAGCTGGATGTACATTTCCAAGATATAAGATAAAAAACAAATAAAATAAAACCCACATACAGCAACAGTGTTTTGTGTTGTGTAGGCTCCTGTGATATAAGTCATGGGCTCCGCCTGCTAGCCTGCTCCCTAAAATATCCCTGGTTTGCTCATTTCTATATATAGGGTGCCGACATTCTGCATGTGCAAATGGCTTCAGATACCTATTAGGTCTATAAATTACCATATAGCATATATTCAACACAAAAAACAGCGAACATTTGTTGTTGACAAAGGACAGCTGGACATATAAAGGGCCCCATTACCTTCAGTAGTTTAGGGCCTCATCAAACCTAAATCCAGCCTTGTTACAACCTTCTCCGTGCTCTTGAACCCTGGCTGTGCAGAGTCTGCAATGGCTCAGTTTGCTAGGTCATAATTGTGGCACCCTGCGGCACCCCCTAGGCTCAGCGCCCAGTGTGGCAGAACTGGTCGCATCGTCCTAAATCCCACCTCTGCTCAGACAGCGCCTCTCAACCTCGCACACCTGGCAGGGTTGTTCTGAGGATAAAACAGATGCAACCTTGAGCTCCTTAGGGAAAAGGTAGGGTAAAATATAATTAACAAATGAATACATAAGTAATCTGCAAAACACGAAAGTTGGTCCCTGCTTTGGAAACACGTGTTGAATTCTTCTTGTTGTTGTTTAGTCGTTTAGTCATGACCCCATGGACCAGAGCATGCCAGGCACTCCTGTCTTCCACTGCCTCCCACAGTTTGGTCAAACTCATGCTGGTAGCTTTGAGAACACTATCCAACCATCTCGTCCTCTATCGTCCCCGTCACCTTGTGCCCTCCATCTTTCCCAGCATCAGGGTCTTTTCCAGGGAGTCTTCTCTTCTCCTGAGGTGGCCAAAGTCTTGGAGCCTCAGCTTCAGGATCTGTCCTTCCAGTGAGCACTCAGGGCTGATTTCCTTCAGAATGGAGAGGTTTGATCTTCTTGCAGTCTATGGGACTCTCAAGAGTCTCCTCCAGCACCATAATTCAAAAGCATCCATTCTTTGGCGATCAGCCTTCTTTATGGTCCAGCTCTCATTTCCATACATCACTACTGGGAAAACCATATCTGAAGAAGTGTGCATGCACACGAAAGCTCATACCAAGAACTAACTTAGTTGGTCTTTAAGGTGCTACTGGAAGGAATTTTTTTATTTTGTTTTAAGAATCCAATGTCTTTGTTCAGACCAGGTCTCTCCATGGTTTTAAGTTTGGTGATAAGTTGCAATTCAGCAGCTTCTCTTTCCAGTCTATTTCTGAAATTCCTTTGTAATAGAACAGCTACTTTGAGATCTTGTATAGAATGTCCTGGGAGATTGAAGTGTTCTCCTACTGGTTTCTCTGTCTTGTGGTTCCTGATGTCGGATTTATGTCCGTTTATTCTTTGGCGTAAGGTTTGGCCTGTTTGTCCAATATAGAGAGCTGAAGGACACTGTTGGCATTTGATGGCATACACAATGTTAGACGATGAGCAATTAAATAGTCCCGAGATGGTATGTGTGATGTTGTATGGGCCAGTAATGGTGTTGTCCGGGTGTATGTGGCAGCAAAGTTGGCATCTGGGTTTATTGCAGGCTCTGGTGCCAGTGTCCGTGTTAAGTCTGGTTGTAGTATTATTGTGGGTTAGGAGTTGTTTAAGATTGGGTGGCTGTCTGTAGGCAATGAAAGGTCTTCCTCCCAGAGCTTGAGAAAGAGAACCGTCATTGTCATACAGCTCCCAAGTTAAAACAGTACAACGCATCATCAGAGATCTACAACCTCTCCTGGACAATGACAGTTCTCTTTCTCAAGCTCTGGGAGGAAGACCTTTCATTGCCTACAGACAACCACCCAATCTTAAACAACTCCTAACCCACAATAATACTACAACCAGACTTAACACGGACACTGGCACCAGAGCCTGCAATAAACCCAGATGCCAACTTTGCTGCCACATACACCCGGACAACACCATTACTGGCCCATACAACATCACACATACCATCTCGGGACTATTTAATTGCTCATCGTCTAACATTGTGTATGCCATCAAATGCCAACAGTGTCCTTCAGCTCTCTATATTGGACAAACAGGCCAAACCTTACGCCAAAGAATAAACGGACATAAATCCGACATCAGGAACCACAAGACAGAGAAACCAGTAGGAGAACACTTCAATCTCCCAGGACATTCTATACAAGATCTCAAAGTAGCTGTTCTATTACAAAGGAATTTCAGAAATAGACTGGAAAGAGAAGCTGCTGAATTGCAACTTATCACCAAACTTAAAACCATGGAGAGACCTGGTCTGAACAAAGACATTGGATTCTTACCTCATTATACATGACAAAGCCATTTTTCACCTTCTCACCCCTTGCTTTTTCCTGTAAGACCTATTGCAGTCGTTAAGAGTCGTCAACAGGCTCATCACAGCTATCTGCCAATCACCCAATCCCACCACCCTTCTGAGTAATACCCCTCCCCACCTTCTCACTATATAGAAGGGTCTGGTGACTTCTGTTTCAGTGTATCTGAAGAAGTGTGCATGCACACGAAAGCTCATACCAAGAACTAACTTAGTTGGTCTTTAAGGTGCTACTGGAAGGAATTTTTTTATTTTGTTTTGAATATACAGCCTTGTCGTACTCCTTTCCCAATTTTGAACCAATCAGTTGTTCCATATCCAGTTCTAACTGTAGCTTCTTGTCCCACATAGAGATTTCTCAGGAGGCAGATGAGGTGATCAGGCACTCACATCTCTTTAAGAACTTGCCATAGTTTGCTGTGGTCAACACAGTCAAAGGCTTTTGCATAGAATTGCAAGAATTGTTGAATTCATTCAAAGGGCAATAATTTGCCTGTGGCCACCGCCTCATGTCAAGTGGAAAGTACCTTCCAGAACCTGGCTTCTCCATTAGCTTCTCCTCCTATTTCTCGCAGCCTATTTTCTACATCTTAGAACCATCCTTAGAACCACACCGAGTCTGTGTCTACATTGCAGCTTTAAAGCACTCTTCCCCACACCAATTCCCACAAGCAGTCCTGGGAACTATAGCGTGTGGGATTTGTAGATGTGTACACGGCAGTTCCCAGGATTCTTGGGGTAGGCGAGTTGGGTTTTAACGGTAGCTGGGTTGGTGGAGTGCGAGGTTCTTGATCTCAAGGTCTTGAGTTCGAGTCCCACCTCGGGCAAACGATGCCTGCATGGCAGGGGGTTGGACTAGCGGGTGCAGAATGCTGCAGTGAGGTTCCTCACGGGGTCCCTGCCATGGAAGCATATTCACCCAGTGCTTTACCAGTTGCACTGGCTCCCGGTGGAGTACAGGGTCAGGTTCAAGGTGCTGGTCTTGACCTTTAAAGCCCTTTGTGACTTAGGGCCCTCGTATCTACAGGACCGCCTCTCCTGGTCTGCCCCGCAGAGGACCTTAAGGTCCATGAATAACCATAGTTTAGAGGTCCCGGGCCCTAAGGAAGTCAGACTATCCTCCACCAGGGCCAGGGCCTTTTCAGTGATGGCTCCGACCTGGTGGAATGCTTTGTTCCATGAGACCAGGGCCTGGCAGGATTTAACCTCCTTCCATCGGGCCTGTGAGACAGAGCTATTCCACCTGGCCTTTAATTTGAATTCAGCCTTCTGAATTCTGAATCTTTCATTTTCCTTCTCTTCCTCCCCCCCCCCCTTTTATGAAGATCACCCACTCTGAGACCCCACAACTAATTCTCCCCTGGCCTCCTCGCTGGCCCAAGTAGGACCAAGTCAGCCAGCTAGCCCTGGGGATTATCTAATTGATTTTTGAATTTTATTGTTATTCATGTTTTTATACTGTATTTCATGCTGCTTTTATAATTAAGTGTTTTAAAGTGTTTCAAATTTGTTGTCAGCCGCCCTGAGACTGGTTTTTGAACCAGGAAGGGTGGGGTATAAATAAAAATTAATTATTATTATTATTAGATGACTGTCATGGTCCCTTCCAACTCTACAATTCTATATGCAGCCTCACTCAATGCAAAGGTCAGTACGTGAATCAGGCAAAGCTATGAGTCATCGCATGGCGAGGACTAAAATATATGTAAGTCACTTCAATCATGGGACTAGCTTTCAGCTTCATCTATGATGACGGGAAGGCAAATGAGCCATGACAGGGAGACCTGTGATCAAGATCTCTGATACAGATTGTTGGATTTTAAAGAAAAACTAAAACTAGCCTTTGTATTCGTCTGCTTTGCGAATCTAGAAAGCGGCACTTTCCTGATCAGAATCACCAGGCGATGGAAATATTTAGAGGGATTACAAATAAGGATTTCCCGGTATAATCAAATCTGGTCTTTAGCTATTGCTGAAAAATCAACTCAGCATGAAGGTTTAGTTATAGACAAGTAAAAAGGAATTCATTTCGAACCACGTGGCAAAAGAAACGTTTGAGGAATCTTTTGTTTTGTTTTGTTTTCTGTTTTTCCTCCCCCTTTTTTAGTTACGGTAAGTTTGCTAAGAATATTATAAAAAGCCAAATAAACAAAATTTAAAAAGAAAATGCGTTTGGAAAACCAGCCCTTTTTGAAGGAGGCTTTTGGTACTGGCCGCAACAGAGACTCGTTGCAAAATTCAGGGACCTCACACACCTCAAAGTGATAGGCAGGCAGCCAACAAACGTGGCGGCCTCCGTCTGCTCCCCAGAGCCAGCTGGCAGAGACAGTGGCAAGACACTCCATTCGCTAGGCAAACAAAGCTCTTGTGGACAAGGCGCCCCAGCGCCCGCGTTCTTCAGTGATGACTCAAAAAAAGGAGACGGGGTTGCGCCACCCAGGTCTTTCAAAGGACTGGCATCTCTGGAAAAGCTGCGAAGCACATTGTCGTCGTCCGCCCCGCTCAAATAATGGGAACTGTAGTTTGCCAAGGGGAACCGTAGCTCTGCACAAGTCCTTTGAATCTATCTCTTCATGCGCCCAGAACACCCTTATTTATTTGTGCGGACGCAACCGGAAAGCTCTGTTGTTGTTGGGCAAATCCAAAAGCTTATTTTATATGAACTATAGTTCCTGGGTTCCATAACGCTCCAGCGAGGTTTTCCCCGAACTGTTTTGGACAACATCTACCATCAGACACAGTTAGGTCTTTTCTTTCAATGGGACTGGCTTTCGGGCTGATTGTCTGCGATTCAAAACAGATTTTTAGGGATACACCCTGAACTCAGTGGGGTTTACTGTGTAGAATGAGTTGATTTTAGAATGCATTTCAATTAATTGATTGGGATTTTATGTAAATTGTGTTACTTTTATTGTTGTTAGCCGCTCTGAGCCCGGCTACAGCTGGGGAGGGCGGGATATAAATAAATTATTATTATTATTATTATTATTATTATTATTATTATATTATTATTATTATTATTATTATTATTATTATTATTATTATTTATTATTTGGGGATGCAGGTGGCACTGTGGGTTAAAGCCTCAGCACCTAGGACTTGCCGATCGAAAGGTCGGCGGTTCGAATCCCTGCGGCGGGGTGCGCTCCTGCTGCTCGGTCCCAGCGCCTGCCAACCTAGCAGTTCGAAAGCACCCCCGGGTGCAAGTAGATAAATAGGGACCGCTTACCAGCGGGAAGGTAAACGGCGTTTCCGTGTGCGGCTCTGGCTCGCCAGAGCAGCGATGTCACGCTGGCCACGTGACCCGGAAGTGTCTCCGGACAGCGCTGGCCCCTGGCCTCTTAAGTGAGATGGGCGCACAACCCCAGAGTCTGTCAAGACTGGCCCGTATGGGCAGGGGTACCTTTACCTTTACCTTTAATTTATTATTTGTTCCCCAGCCACTCTCGGCAGCTTCCACAGAAACCAAAAATACACTAAAATATCACACATTAAAAGCTTCCCTGAACAGGGCTGCATTAAAATGTCTTCTGAATGTCGGGTAGTTGTTGTTCTCTTTGACATCTGGTGGGAGGGCGTTCCACAGGGCGGGCGCCACTACCGAGAAGGCCCTCTGCCTGGTTCCCTGTAGCTTTGCTTCTTGCAGTGAGGGAACCGCCAGAAGGCCCTCGGCACTGGACCTCAGTGTATACTGGACCTTCAAGTATACTGGGCTGAGGCCGTTTAGGGCTTTAAAGGTCAACACCAACACTTTGAATTGTGCTCGGAAACGTACTGGGAGCCAATGTAGGTCTTTCAAGACTGGTGTAATGTGGTCTTGGTGGCCGCCCCCAGTCACCAATCTAACTGCCGCATTCTGGATTAGTTGTAGTTTCCGGGTCACCTTCAAAGGTAGCTCCACGTAGAGCACATTGCAGTAGTCCAAGTGGGAGATATTATTATTATTATTATTATTATTATTATTATTATTATTATTATGGCTGGGAACTGCCGAGATCTGTTGATGAAGGGTGATATATAATTTTTAAATAACGATAACAATAATATTAGTGGTAAGCTGCAGATCTGCAGTCTGATTTATGATTTCCACAAAGAAAGTTACTTTCAATTCAATGAGACTCAACACCACACCACTCCCAGAAAAGGGGGGGGGGACAGGATTAGGGTGTGAGGCTGCAGAGACACCATACAGTTAAAGCAGGCCCCCTCAAAAAAATCATAGAATGGTACAGTTGGAGATACACAGTTGGAGAGGGCCGAGAGTCATCTAGTCACGCAGGGATCTTTTACCCCATGTGGGACTCGAACCCATGACTCAAGGATTAAGAGTCTCATGCGGGACTTGACATCTTTCCGCAGGGCCTGCAAGACAGAGCTGTTCCACCAGGCCTTTGGCCAAGCCCGGTCTGACCCCCTCCTTTGGTAAACCTCACAGAACTCTAGCGCAATGGTTGCCATTGATTTGATTTGAACTGATTTTAGAATGAATTGATTTTAGAATGCTGTGTTACTTTACTGTTGTTAGCTGCTCTGAGCCCGGCTTCAGCTGGGGAGGGCGGGATATCCTGGAAAATAGAAGGGGAAGAAATGGAGGCAGTGAGAGATTTTACTTTCTTGGGCTCCATGATCACTGCTGATGGTGACAGCAGCCACGAAATTAAAAGAAGCCTGCTTCTTGGGAGAAAAGCAATGACAAACCTAGACAGCATCTTAAAAAGCAGAGACATCACCTTGCCAACAAAGGTCCGTATAGTCAAAGCTATGGTTTTCCCAGTAGTGATGTTTGGAAGTGAGAGCTGGACCATAAAGAAGGCTGATCGACGAAGAATTGATGCTTTTGAATTATGGTACTGGAGGAGACTCTTGAGAGTCCCATGGACTGCAAGAAGATCAAACCTATCCATTCTTAGGGAAATCAGTCCTGAGTGTTCACTGGAAGGACAGATCCTGAAGCTGAGGCTCCAATACTTTGGCCACCTCATGAGAAGAGAAGACTCCCTGGAAAAGACCCTGATGTTGGGAAAGATGGAGGGCACAAGGAGAAGGGGACGACAGAGGACGAGATGGTGGGACAGTGTTCTCAAAGCTACCAGCATGAGTTTGACCAAACTGCGGGAGACAGTGGAAGACAGGAGTGCCTGGCGTGCTCTGGTCCATGGGGTCGCGAAGAGTCGGACACGACTAAATGACTAAACAACAAAAAAATTATTTCTGCTCTACCGACTGAGCTATCCTAGAAGAGAACTGTCGTTCCCAGAATTCTTGCACTCTGCGTCTGTGCTTTAAATATATACACCACCTCAGTCCCCTGCTGGGTTCCTTCCCACTTCCTCCAATATAGCTATATCTCCATTTTTGCTCTCTTCAGCCTTGAGGGCCTTCCAGACAGGCCTTCACCTTACAGGGCCATGAGGGACGCCTCAGGCCGCCGCTTCAATCAGATTAGGAAAGATAAAAGGCCTGTTTTGAATTGAAAAGGATGCCAGTCTCCATCACTCTCTTCCTCCCTGACACAAACTCCCAAGCCTCTTTCCGTCCCTTGGAAATCCAGGGCAATTCAGGTTCAGGAGAAGGAAGGAAGGAGAGGATGGATAAAATATATATAATCTCCCCTCCATTGCCCCGGCTAACTCCCTTGACAAAGAGCTCAGAGCCCACCTAATGAGAGTCTAAGAAGCGGGTCACATCAGGCCTAGGCAACCACGCTGCCACCTTGCCGTCGCCATAGCAACGTCGCCCAGGATCTCTGAGGCGGCAACAGCAGCCACAGAGGTGATTCAGGTGGTCTCTCCTCAGAGATGAGAAGGCTCCATTTCGGCACAGTTGCAGCGTCAAACACACACAAACCACCAGCCGTGTTGTGGTCTAAGAAGAGCGCCACTGAGCTCTGTCCATCAGTTCCAAGCAAGTCACAAAACAGTCGATGTGGATCAGGGGTCAGCAAACCTTTTCAGCAGGGGGCCGGTCCACTGTCCCTCAGACCTTCTGGGGGGCCGGACTATATTTTGAAGGGGGAAAAATGAATGAATTCCTATGCCCCACAAAGAACCCAGAGGTGCATTTTAAATAAAAGCACACATTCTACTCATGTAAAAACACCAGGCAGGCCCCACAAATAACCCAGGAAAGTATTTTAAATAAAAGGGCACATTCTACACACTGATTTCCAGACCAGATTTAGAAGGTGATTGGACCGGATCCGGCCCCCGGGCCTTAGTTTGCCTACCCATGCATTCAGCTTGGTTTGAGGATCACAGATTGCACGGATCCAGATCTAGGGACCAGCTCTGGTCTTGTGATTCTGCAGACACACGGCCTCCCCCAAATAATCCCGGGAACTTTAGTTTACCCCACCCCACAGAACTACAGTTCCCAGGAATATGGGAGGGAAGCAAGGGAGGCTTTAAATGTAGGGAGCACCCAAGATTGACAGGAATCAACCCAGACCTTTACAGGCCTGGCAGGAACTTTTGGGGTGAGATTGACACCCAGTCTGGAAGTTGTTTTCAACCAGTGTTTGCACACCCTGCGCTTGAAACTCAAACATCCAAAACCCGACATTGGCTGGATTGCAAACTTTAATTTAAAAGTTGGCTTTCCCTTCTGCCATTAGGCCTGCCAACTTTTTTCCTGCCCCCCCCCCCTGATTTTAACAGCGGCAGCCTTTCATGCACAAATTTAGCAGGTGAAGCCTTTCTGGATATAAAGCGAAAATGCAGGAGCCGGGCAGAAGGCTTAAACGGCTTAAGTTGCGCAAATCAGGCTGCAGCGAAAGGCAGAGGAGCAGGGTCCGTAACAAAGTTGGCAATCTTAGCTGTTTTCTGTTCTGTAACGTCAGTAAAGGTAAAGGTAAAGGACCCCTGACCATTAGGTCCAGCCATGGCTGACTCTGGGGTTGTGGCACTCATCTCGCTTGATTGGCCGAGGGAGCCGGCTTACAGCTTCCGGGTCATGTGGCCAGCATGACTAAGCCGCTTCTGGCGAACCAGAGCAGCGCACGGAAACGCCGTTTACCTTCCCGCCGGAGCGGTACCTATTTATCTACTTGCACTTTGACGTGCTTTCGAACTGCTAGGTTGGCAGGAGCAGGAACCAAGCAATGGGAACTCACTCCGTCACGGGGATTCGAACCGCCGACCTTCTGATCGGCAAGGCCTAGGCTCTGTGGTTTAACCCACAGCGCCACCCGCATACTGGCAAACGCTTTCTTGACATTCCTTGTGAAAATGACCCCCCTCCCCGCCAGGCAATTTCCCCCAAACTGGTGCCCTTCAGATACTTTGATGTTACTCTGGCTGGGGCTGATGGGAGTTTTAATTGAGAAAATTGGGAGGGTCCCAGGTTAAGGAAGCGAGGCTGCCCCAGAGGTATCCTCACTGCGATTCCCTAAGCGTTGTCAATGAAGGGGACCTTCTCAGTCAGTAGAGCATGAGATGCTTAATCTCGGGGTTGTGGGTTCGAAAGATGCCTGCATTGCAAGGGGTTCGTCCCTCGTGGTCCCTTCCAAAAGTATGATTCTATGGGTTGAATTTGCCCCATCCAAAGGATAAAGGAACAACCCTTCAGTTCCATCCACACACATTACAAACTTTGCAGCTTAGCAAGGATCCCTTTGGTAAATCTGAACTGGTACAGGGGTACCTTGGGTTACATACGCTTCAGGTTACATACACTTCAGGTTACACACTCCACTAACCTAGAAATAGTGCTTCAGGATAAGAACAGAAATCAGGCTCCAGCGGTGCGGCGGCAGCAGGAGGCCCTATTAGCTAAAGTGGTGCTTCAGGTTAAGAACAGTTTCAGGTTAAGTACGGACCTCCGGAACGAATTAAGTACTTAACCCGAGGTACCCCTGTATACAGTTCATGTCTAAGGTCTTGCAAGCATTCACAACTGAGCGTTTTTCAGCCTGCAAAATGATGGCAATTTCTCCGCAGCTGAGGCTACCCATGTTATATACATTTATAGAGGATTTTGTTTCGTTTTCAAAACTCTGCTCACATTCCCCCACTCACAAAATGAGTGTGACCTAGATGATTGTGTTGGTGGCAGTGGAGAAGACTTTGCTGTAGCATGAGCCTTGACTCACTCACTCGAGCTGCCTATATTTCTTTCATTAACCCGTTCCTCACCAGGAAGTACCTCTGTTCCACCTGTAGTTGCTTAGCGCTGAGAGAAATGTACTCTGCACATGCCCATAGACACCCTGCTGTTTCACATGTTCAGGGGCAGAGCCTTTGCATTTAAAACTTGTGTCAAACGAAGTCTTGCTGGTTTTCAGCCACCTATAACTGAAAGATATTTGGTGTTGCCTGACAGACTCTGAAAAAAAACACAAACACACAGAAAATTTATTGGCAGAAAATCTCCAGACATGGACAATCACAGTGATTTAATGCAGTGGTTTTTCCTGCCGCTGCAAAGATTTGTCAGTGGGACTGTAAGAAACTTGGCACACAATTGAAAGTCCAAAACAGCTGAGCCAAGAATGCAACTTGCAGAAAACTTCTGCTCCTAATGAGGATATGTGCAATTCTCCATTATGCCACCGGGTGGAGCTGTGGGTATGGTTCTTGCCGAGCCAAAAGGACTGCATTCTTGGCACCTGCCCTCCAGATGTGGTTGGACTACAACTCCCATCATCCTTCACCACTGGCCAGGCTGCCTGAGGCTGAGGGAGCCCAACAACTGCAGGAAGGCCCCAACACAAATGCATGGTGCAAAATTAAAAAGTGAGTTGCCAAATGCATGATTGGGCTGAAGGTTGTGTGAAAAAATCATTATTGCTCTATAAAGTTGTGGTTGTTTGCAAGATCTCATTTTTTAAAACTTGAATTCATTATTTCGAGTTCTACCCTCCAGAGCAGGAGAAAAAATTCTTGCTCCATCTTCCATGTGACATCCCTTGAGCTATTTGAAGATGGCTATCTTATCTCCTTTCAGTCTCCTCTTTTCCAGACTAAACATACTCAACTCCTTCAACTGTTCCTCATCAGGCTTGGTTTCCAGACCCTTGATCATCTTGGTTGCCCTCCTCTGCCCACCTTCCAGCTTGTCAACATCCTTCTTAAATTGTGGTGCCCAGAACAATACAGTGGTGCCTCGCAAGACGAAATTAATTCGTTCCGCGAGTTTTTTCGTCTTGCGATTTTTTCGTCTTGCGAAGCACGGACTTTGGAAAAGCTTCAAAAATCACCAAAGTCTTCAAAAACCTCAAAAAAGGCTACCACACCGCGTGCTATGAGTTGCTCCTCAAAGTGAATGCACGGTTTTAAGACAAAGGAAACAAACTTGCAAGACAAAGGAAAGAAACTTGCAAAACGTTTTCGTCTTGCGAAGCAAGCCCATAGGGAAATCCGTCTTGCAAAGCAACTCAAAAAACGAAAAACTCTTTCGTTTTGCGAGTTTTTCGTCTTACAAGGCATTTGTCTTGCGAGGTACCACTGTACAGAAAAAGTTTAATGCTCCTCAGATTGTGGAAAGTCAATTCCAATTCCACTTGGAAGAACAATAATTGGATTACACTAGGAGCCACCTACATGGGACGCGGCTGGCGCTGTGGTCTAAACCACAGAGCCTAGGACTTGCCGATCGGAAGGTTGGCGGTTCGAATCCCCGCGACGGGGTGAGCTCCCGTTGTTCTGTCCCTGTTCCTGCCAACCAAGCAGTTTGAAAGCACGTCAAAGTGCAAGTAGATAAATAGGTACCACTCTGGCGGGAAGGTAAACGGCGTTTCCGTGCGCTGCTCTGGTTCGCCAGAAGCGGCTTAGTCATGACGGCCACATGGCCTGGAAGCTGTCTGCGGACAAACGCCAGCTCCTTCGGCCTATAGAGCGAGATTAGAGCGCAACTTGAGTCGTCCACGACTGGACCTAACAGTCAGAGGTATCTTTATCTTTACCTTTAGGAGCCACCTGTCTGGCAGTTGTTGCAATGTATTTATGTGCTTTCTGAGCATGTACAAAGTACAAAATAACTTTGCACGTTCCTATTCCCTTGCTACGCAAGAGATCCTTGCCAGTGAATAACCTGCGGGAGAATCTCAGGGACGGAAGTCAGGTTTTGCCTTCACAGCAAGAGTAGTAAATGGGAGGAGTTCATTAATGGCTTTTTCTCTGGTGACACCTTGGGGTGGGAGCTCAGCAAAACCTCCTTCCTCTGGAGAGACCCCAGGCACTGAGAAAGAAGCCAGTTCCTACCTGCCTGCTCCCTATCCTGCCAAGCTCGGGAGCTTAGAATCATAGAATCATAGAATCATAGAATCATAGAATCATAGAATCATAGAGTTGGAAGAGACCACAAGGGCCATCGAGTCCAACCCCCTGCCAAGCAGGAAACACCATCAGAGCACTCCTGACATATGGTTGTCAAGCCTCTGCTTAAAGACCTCCAAAGAAGGAGACTCCACCACACTCCTTGGCAGCAAATTCCACTGTCGAACAGCTCTTACTGTCAGGAAGTTCTTCCTAATGTTTAGGTGGAATCTTCTTTCTTGTAGTTTGGAACCATTGCTCTGTGTCCGCTTCTCTGGAGCAGCAGGAAACAACCTTTCTCCCTCCTCTATGTGACATCCTTTTATATATTTGAACATGGCTATCATATCACCCCTTAACCTCCTCTTCTCCAGGCTAAACATGCCCAGCTCCCTTAGCCGTTCCTCATAAGGCATCGTTTCCAGGCCTTTGACCATTTTGGTTGCCCTCCTCTGGACACGTTTCAGTTTGTCAGTGTCCTTCTTGAACTGTGGTGCCCAGAACTGGACACAGTACTCCACAGTACTTGGTCACGCCAAAGTGTGACCGATCTCTGGCACCCCGGAATTGACATGAGAGGTGGATGTCCTGGGCTCAGAAAACTGGTCCTAGAGCCCAGCTCAAATCAAACCCTGGAGAATGTCAGGCTTGGCCCATTGCAACAGCCTTCAGGCCAGGATCAGATCCAGGGGAGGCAATATTTTATGTTGCGAACGGCACTGTCATCACAGAATCGCAGAGTTGGAAAAGACCTTGAATCCAGGACTCTGAGATTAAGAGTCTCCTGTTCTAGTGACTGAGCTATCCAAGCTGTCATCTTTGGATGAAGGGCGGTAAACAAATCTAATAAAATATAAAAAATAAAAGGGAAGGAGAATGAGTAGCCGCAGAGGAGGGACACTGGACCTTGGCACAATGGGCAGAAGAGGAGGGTTTTCTTGCGCACAAAAAGACAGAGAAAACGGTGGCTGCAGAATCCCCTTTCTCCTCTCCTGTAACTAAGCCACGCACCGCGATCGGGACAGGATCGAGTCCTGGAGCCGTAGGAACGCTGGTTTCATGGAGTGGCCCAAAGCGAAATCCCTGGTGTCTGTGTGGACAGAGTGGAGTGGGGGTGGGCTGGAGGGAGACCTTGCAACAGCAGTGTCTCGGACACACCGCAATTCTCTCGCCCTCTCAATACTGCAACACGTGTGTGTTGTGCGTGTGCAACACGCTTCCGCCTCCCCCCCCCCCGTGCAGAAATCCTGCAACTCCCCGTCATCGGGGAGGTGGGTGGGGGCCGCTTCCTTTCCCACCCGGCAAGAACACTGTGAGCTCTCCGTCCATCTCTCTCCCTGGCGTTTGTGTGTGTTAACAGACTGCAGCAATGAATGCAGCGGAAACACTGCAAGGTGTGCGTGCACGTGTGGGCGCGCGCTCGCAGCAATCGCAGCGCGTGCCGTTGCATGCACGCCACAACATTCCACCACTAATCATAATAGTGTAGTGGACACCCGCAGGAATAGGCTTTGGGGGGTGGGGTGCGCGCAAAGTAAAATATTTAAAGTGGGGCGGAGGGAGGGAGTTTCCATCGCCTGAACCTTTCGCCTCGCATCTGCGCTACAGCAAACTTTCTCTTTTTAAAACGGAGGCTGGTCATTATTATGCTTCCAGTTTATTACACTTGCCCTTCACAATGGGGCCCCCAGGGCGGGTTGCAACCACAAAAACACAGCCGTGGTTCATTCATGAGGGCAGCTGCCCCCCTCCCCGCCTACCTGCACAAGCCTTGGAGTTGCAATAGCAGTAGGAACAGTGAGAAATTCGAAATTACCCCGTGCGTAACCAGCGCACAAGTTGGATACGGTTATCCTATCGCCTGCGTGCGCGCATATACAGCTCGTGAGAGAGAGCCGTCCCTACTTACTAGATTCGCAATATTCACGATTCTCTTGCTCCGGGAGTTACCCCGGCTGGGGAGCCCAGGCTGGGGCCGGAGGAGCCACCTCCCGCTCCCCCCTCTGCAAATCGCCTTCCACCCACGAGGTCCCGCCCCAGCAGCCTGCAAGAGACCCCCCCACCCCACCCCCTAACCAGCTCGCCCTTCCCCGGACCCCCTGGAGCGGCAGCTTGGCGCCGGGCCACCCCAGCGCGCGCCCGCGTCCGGCGTGGTCTTCCCGGAGCCGGGGCTGCAAGATCTTCCTGCTCCGACCTCACCAGGGACTTGCTGCTTGCGCAGCCCTGGCGGTGGGCACTTTCTTCCTCCTCCCTGGTGGTGGTGGGGCGCGCACCACCCACCACCCTCCCTCCCTCCCTCGCCTCCGCGCGCCCTCGTCCCTGCTTGCCTCCCTCCCTCCCTCCCGCGCGCCCGCCCGCCCGCCCGCCTGGCACTTAATCCGCCTCTCCGCCCTTGACACGCGCGCCCAGGTGGCGCCAGGAGACGGAGCCGAGCGCGGCGCGCCGCGGAGAGCGCGAAAGAGGCTCCCCCGGTCCCCGGTCCCCGGTGGCAGCATGAGCAGCAGCAGGGCACCGGGGGAGACGGTGGCGACGGCGGCCTCTTCCTCCTCTTGCTCTCCGCGTCCTCCTCGCCGCCCTGCTGCTCCGGATGCCCCCGCAGCCCGCTCCTCCTGCGCCAGGCGGGGCGCCGCTGCGCGCAGCTGATGGCGACGGCGGCGGGCCGGCTGTGAGCAGGGCGATCGCGGGCAGGACTCGGCGGACTAGGCGGGCGGCAGCGGCAGCGGCAGCGGCGGCGGCGACCATCCCTCGGCGGAGCCCTCGGATGCGGGGAGACCCGTGCAGCCCGGAGCGATGGGAGAGTGGACCATTTTGGAAAGGCTGCTGGAGGCTGCGGTGCAACAGCATTCCACCATGATAGGCAGGTGAGAGAGAGAGAGAGAGAGAGGGCGAGACGCCAAGTGGACTAGCCGCTTGGCGAGAACGGCGGGGCAAGGAGAGCGAGCAAGCGCAGGGAAGAACGGACGACCCGGCAGGATCTGCCCCGCGCGTAAAGTTGGGAAGGTGGCTCGGTTAGGGCTGGGAGCCCGGACGCCTGAGTCCCAGAGGGAGGGTCTCGGGTGAGCTTCTGCACAGCCAAGGTGGGGGGCATGTCCGGCATGGGGGGCTGGCCATTGTAGGGGCCTCGGAGCAAAGACAGAAGCTGCAGGGGTTGAACCACAGCTGCTGCTGCTGCTGCTGCTGCTGCTGCTGCTGCTGCTGCTGCTGCTGCTGCTTCGCCTCCCTGGGTGCCCAGCTGGGCCTGCCGTACCCGGGACCTTTTCTCCGAGGAAGGGATCTGATCTGGGAAGACCCTTTCAGGAGTCCTTGGCTTGGCGAGAGTCCGGCTGGTGCGTTTTTACGCGGAGGGTAGAAGCGCCGCGTCAGGTTCCCCCTTCTGCAAGGAGAACCCGGAGCGCTGGTGCGGCTTGCCGGAGCCGGAAGGATGCTCTGTGCGCTTCCTCGCCGCCGGGTCCCCTTCCCTTCCAGCGCGCGGTCCTGCCGGGGTCAAGTGGCGCAGGGATTCCCCACCGCCGGGTCGCCGAAGAACCCTGCAGCGCCCGAAAGGCTTCGCACAGGCTTCCCCCAGACTTAATAGTTGCTTCTCTCAGATGCCGGGTGGGTCAGAAAGAGCTATGCACCGAGTCGGGTCCATCTAGTTCAATATTGCCTACACACTTTGGCAGCGGCTCTCCAGGGTTTCACGCACGGAGATGCCGGGGGATTGAACCTACGACCTTCTGCATGCCAAACAGGCGTCCAACCCTTGAGCTACAGCCCTTTTCCAGAGGTGCATTCTTCCCCTCTGTATTGGAAAGCTTGTGCCAAACATATGATCTAAAACAGAATCACCCAGCCAGCCGTCTGGAAGATTGTTAAAATTGTTACCAGAGTGGCTTGCAGAGTTAGGAAAGGCTGGTGGAGTAACCAGGGTAAAATATACCAGCTTGGCAGCCTGGCTTTGTCTAGTGCTTGGCGGAGCAGAAGAGGAGAAGTTCCTACTGATGGGAATGGGGTTTGCCAAATCTGGAAGCCTTATCCCTTCCCACCAGGGAGGAAAATTATGGGCAGGGGGGTTCTTTCAACTTGAACCAAGGGCGGCTGGACCTGAGACATGGCACTGCCCGAGACATAATGTGGCACAGCATCACACCTGTGGGTATTTTACAGGGTGCCCAGACAGGTCCCTGCTCCAAGGAGACTGCAATCTATAAGTTTCCACAGCAGCGGGAGATGCAGCAGAAAGAGGGGTGGGAGACGCAGGTGTGACTGGAGCTATAGACCCACAGAGGTGTCTGTGGGGATGGACAGAAAGGCAAGCAAAAGGTCAATGAGCATGTGCAGAGTGTTTGCGACCCACAGCAAAGCAGCTGCTTCATCAGAGGGCTACCCCTCAGACAGGTTTATCTTTTGAGAAACCAAACAATACACAGACTCTGTAAATGGGGACTGGCCTCAAAAAGGAAAAAAGGAAAGAAAGCGTGTGTGAAAGAATAGAGAGACAACAGGTTTCTGGCAGGCTGATAATCACCTCCTTCCAATAACTTTGGGGGCCTGCCAGATCCTGCAGGACTACACCCCCCCCCCCCGGTCACCCCTGCTAGGTGGGGCTGGAGGGCCAAAGGTTGCCCCCCTCTGTTTTGAGGAATATTTGGGGTGGCCTCATGAAGCCACTGTGTCTCCCTAATCTGACCACTTCCCTCCACTGCTGTCTTCTTTAACCCTCTCTCCATCACTCTTTATCTCCCTTCTTATTGGGGGCGGCGGCAGTGCCACTAGAACTAATAGCATAGGGAGCATCTCACAAGAGAGGCAGCCCATGGTTTGGGTAGGGCAGTATGGGCAGAAACTCAGCCCACTCAAGTGTCTTTGTAAGCCAAGGCTACACACCGAGAGCCAGTGTGGTGTCGTGGTTAGAGTGCTGGACTTGGGCCTGGGAGACCAGGGTTCGAATCCCCACTTGCACAGAGCTCACTGGGTGTGACCTTGGGGCCCAGTCGCTGCCTCTCAGCCTAACCTACCTCACAGGGTTGTTGTGGGGGTTAAAGAGGATGGAGGCCACCCTGAGCTCCTTGGAGGAAAAAGGTGGGGGATATAAATGCAATAAAAATATGTAAATAATGAGAGGTGGGGAAGAGAGAGCCAGGCAGGTGGGCAGTGGGGACTGTGTGGGTGGATGGAGGATGTAATTAACAGGAATTAGGAGGTGTGCGGGGGTGGGGAGTGCTGAGATGAAGCATAACAGGGAGGTGAAAGAAGAAAGGGCAACGCATTCTTTCTTCAGCACCCAGGAGACTGGCTCAGATAAGTGGTCCATCCATCTCAGCATCCCGTCTCCAAGGGCAACCAACCCAAGATGATGCAGAAGAGGCCATTGGGACGTCCCAGAGAACGTCCCTTCAACCACCTATACAGTTTAAACTTCTGCTTTTGGTGTCTTTGGGCTTTAAATTTTCTTGTCTCCCTTTTGCTCTCTTCATTCCTCACACACCCCAAGATTTGATGTCCTGCCGCTTTTTGTCCTTTCACATCTTCTGCTCTTTCCCTCTGGAATGAAGCCTTCCTCCTAACGGCCTGCATTACCCAGTCTCTTCCCATCTTGAAGTGGTGCCTGCAAACCCATCTTTCTGAAAAAGTGGTCTATAATACCTATATGGAAGAGAAGGGGAAGAAATGTCAATGGCGGGGTCAGAAGGTCGCTAAATATGAGAGGTCCTGCCTGTGACCTTTCTGTGCAAAGCCCAAATAAACACAAGTGCAATGAGCATTTGTTCGCAACAGCGGTTAGTGGCGACAACGCAGTCTTTTTACCTTTGCTGAGCTCATTCAACACTAGCGGAAAATAAAACCTTACCTCTCAAACAAATCCTTTTGAACTTTTTTAGTATGTTGTTGTTCAGCAGCTTCCTTTGCAAATATTTTTGTTGTGAATGATGAATCATAGCATCACAGAGTCTGAAGGGACCCGGAAGGATCATCTAGCCCAGCTCCCTGCAGTGCAGGAATATGCAGCTGTCCCTTATGGGAATCGAACCTGTGACCTTGGTGCTATCAGCGCCATGTGAGCAGGGCTTGACCAAGGTTTGCTTTTTGATAATTTTAGCTGCCCTCGTGGACCTGGTACCATCCAGATATTTTGGACTACAGCTTCTGGCACTGGCTGGGGCTGATGGGATTTGTAGGCCAAAACATCTGGAGGGCGCCAGGTTGGTGGAAAAAAACAACAATATAATGGTTATCTGTGGGAACCCTGGCCCATCAAACTCATTCTCTCTTGGTGCTCTCTCTCTCTCTCTCTCTCTCTCTCTCTGTGTGTGTGTGTGTGTGTGTGTGTAGGGGGGCATTTTAGCAAACTGGGTGGTGCTGTGGGATAAACCACAGAGCCTTGGACTTGCCAATCAGAAGGTCGGCAGTTTGAATCCCCGCAACGGAGTGAGCTCCCATTGCTCGGTCCCTGCTCCTGCCAACCTAGCAGTTCGAAAGCACGTCAAAGTGCAAGTAGATAAATAGGTACCACTACGGCGGGAAGGTAAACGGCGTTTCTGTGCACTGCTCTGGTTCGCCTGAAGCGGCTTAGTCCTGCTGGCCACATGACCAGGAAGCTGTACGCTGGCTCCCTTGGCCAGTAAAGCGAGATGAGCGCCGCAACCCCAGAGTCGGCCACGACTGGACGTAATGGTCAGGGGTCCCTTTACCTTTACCTTACTCTTGCCAGACTTTGCCTTCATAAGACAACCAAGCTGAGAAGGCTAAATGACAAAAAAGATGTGGCTGGGTGTGCCCCAAACTGAGTTTTTTCCCTTTACTGCCTAAGTTCAGACCAAGAGGTCTTTCAATCAAAACAAGAGCCAGTACTCAGACACACGTGCAGGATCCAGCCCACACAACAAATCCCCAGTGCGAAATGAAAACTAGAAATAGGAGTAGACAGGTGGAAAAGGGAAACAAACATGGAATCCTGTGTGTTTAAACGCAGCCTACCAAATCTGCTTGGACCTTGCCAGCCTAGGCTATGCGCCTCAACATTTGTGCACCTCCTGCCGTTTCCATTCCTAGCCTATGAAGATCTCCCCTCCCCATTCTTAGAGGAGACACAAATTACCCAAGGCTTAAATCTTAGAAGCAGGGGTGCACCATCTCTGAAAGGAGGAGAGAGATTGGATCCTATAAGTCAGACTGCTGGTTTTGGTAAATGGACAAGAATTGGTAGAACGACCCGGTCTTGAGACAGAGACACTTTGCATGTGCTCAGAGGCATGCTGGCACAGGAAATAGCTTCTGGGGCGGAACCCTTTCTCGGATGTAAATATCAGACAGGAACAGTGCTGCTCTTGTGCATGCAGCTTCATGGGATGCAAAGGCCTCCCAAAAGAGACTTGCCTACAATTGCACGGTTCGCCCAGGCAGTTTAAATGGTCCAAGGCTTCGTCTTATTTCTAATCATTGTGCTTGACTGCATTACACAGGAACATTGAAAGCTGCCTTAGTCTGAGTCAGGCCACTGGGCCCATCTAGTTCAATATTGTCTACACTGATTGGCAGTTGCTCTCCAGGCTTTTAGGCCAGAGTCTTCTCCTATCTGGAGAATAAACCTGGGACATTCTGCATTCAAAGCAGCTGCTCTCACCGAGCAATGATACTACACCACCCTGAAACCCAGTAGGACAAATGCTTGAATGAATTAAATCCGTGTTGTCGCATTTTATTTGTGTATTTTATATTTTTGTAAATGGGAGAAGGCAAACTTTTCCATGGATGTAACTGCACCTTCATCCTGATGCCAATGTTGCAGCAACTTAGCTTTGCCTAGCAGTGGAACCGCAAGATCCAAGGGAGTATCCTTTGGAAAAGGGTGTGAACCTGTGAACCATAGAATTGTAGAGCTGGAAGGGACCCCTGTGGTCATCTAGTCCAATCCCCTCCAATGCAGGAATCTCAGCTAAAGCATCCATGACAGATGGCCATCCAACCTCTGCTTAAAAACCTCCAAGCAGAGTCCAAACCTCCCGAGGGAAACTGTTCCACGGTCAAACAACTCTTACTGTCAGAAAGTTTTTCCTGATGTTTACAGTAGTCAGAATCTCCTTTCTGGGGGGAAAAATCATCCTGTGTTGCATTCTAAATTGCAAGCTCCTTGGGGCAGGGACCTCCCTTCATATGCTTTTCACAACAAAGGTCCGTATAGTTAAAGCCATGGTTTCCCCAGTAGTGATGTATGGAAGTGAGAGCTGGACCATAAAGAAGGCTGGTCGCCGAAGAATTGGTGCTTTTGAATTCTGGTGCTGGAGGAGACTCTTGAGAGTCCCATGGACTGCAAGAAGATCAAACCTCTCCATTCTGAATGAAATCAGCCCTCAGTGCTCACTGGAAGGACAGATCCTGAAGCTGAGGCTCCAAGACTTTGGCCACCTCATGAGAAGAGAAGACTCCCTAGAATGTTGGGAAAGATGGAGGGCACAAGGAGAAGGGGATGACAGAGGACAAGATGGTGGGACAGTGTTCTTGAGGCTACCAGCATGAGTTTGACCAAACTGCGGGAGGCAGTGGAAGACAGGAGTGCCTGGCGTGCTCTGGTCCAGGGGGTCATGAAGAGTCGGGCACGACTAAACGACTCAACAACAAAACAACAACAACAACATCCCTTCCAATTCTACTATTCTTACGATCCTCTGGACAGGCGGACTGAACTGTGAGCATCGCTCTGCTCCTGCTACCCAGGCTGCCCAAATAGTCTCTGATCCACCTTCCTACCCTCTCAGAATGTAACCTCCCTTTCTGCATTTTGCTTTTGCTCTCCGATCATTCTTTGTGCCAAATGCCAGCGTTTTCTCATTCATCTTCCTTACCAGTGCTACTGGCAAAAAAACTCTGCGTCCTGTCCTTAGGTTTAATTTCACCCTCCCTTCTCCCTCTCCTCGATATTGCAGCTCTGATGGGAACTGCGGAGTTGGCGAAAAGCAACTTCTGTTCTCCCCCTCCTCCCCTCCTCTGAAGTGCGCAAATTGACTCACTTGCTAGATTTTGCGTCGCTGCAGAAACCCAAGTCTCCCTCGTGCCCTTGAAGCTGTCCTAGGTATATACTCTCTCAAACTGTCTCTACTGCATGCATACCTGGCAGTGCAGTCCTATATACGTCCACTCAAAAGTTAAGCCCCACTGGCTCTCAGGTAAATGGGTATTAGACTGCACCCGCAATGTTGCTTTCAGCTTTCTCTGCCCGTGCAATGAAATCTGAATTCATTTGCGGAGGAAGAAGAAGAAGAGGAGGAGTTTGGATTTGATATCCCGCTTTATCACTACCCTAAGGATTCTCAAAGTGGCTAACGATCTCCCTTCCCTTCCTCCCCCACAACAAACACTCTGTGGGGTGAGTGGGGCTGAGAGACTTGAGAGAAGTGTGACTAGCCCAAGGTCACCCAGCAGCTGCATGTGAAGGAGCGGGGAAGCGAACCCGGTTCACCAGATTATGAGTCCACAGCTCTTAACCACTATACCACACTGGTAATTCCTCTTAAATTGCAGTGGATTGGGGCTCTTGGAAGCCCTTCTGCTTTCATCCAGCATCTCAGCTTTTCCCAAGAGGTGCTCCAAGGAAGCCCCCATCTCCCTGGCTCCATAAATTTAAGACTTTCCCCAAAGAATAAAGGGAAATGTAGTTTGTTAAAGGGTGCTGGGAATTATAGCCCTGTGAGGGTTAAACCATAGCTCCCACTATCTATCTATCTGTATCTATCTATCCAGTGGTACCTCGGAAGTGAAACGGAATCCGTTCCAGAAGCCCGTTTGACTTCCAAAACATTCAGAAACCAAAGCGCGGCTTCTAATTGACTGCAGGAACCTCCTGCAGCCAATTGGAAGCCCTGCCAGATGTTCAGGTTCCAAATAACATTCGCAAACTGGAACACTCACATCTGGGTTTGCGGCATTCGGGAGCCAAAACATTTGATTCACAAGGCCTTTGGGATCTTGAGATGTGTGGCACTTATGCAGCTACAATCCCAGAGGCTCTCCTTCAACATTTGTGTGTGCGTGTCTTCTAAAAGTCAGATAGTTGTATAGTTCCTTGACATCTGACGGGAGGGCGTTCCACAGGGCGGGTGCCACTACCGAGAAGGCCCTCTGCTTGGTTCCCTGTAACCTCACTTCTTGCAGGGAGGGAATCGCCAGAAGGCCCTCGGAGCTGGACCTCAGTGTCCGGGCAGAACGATGGGGGTGGAGACGCTCCTTCAGGTATACTGGGCCTTTGAGGCCGTTTAGGGCTTTAAAGGTCAGCACCAACACTTTGAATTGTGCTTGGAAATTGGGAGCCGATGTAGATATTTTAGGACCTGTGCTATATGGCCACAATGGCCATCCGCAGTCTCCCTTAATATCTCCCTCTGCTCTCCTCTCCTTCCGTCCCGCCAGGATCCTGCTGACAGTGGTGGTGATCTTCCGCATCCTGATTGTGGCCATCGTGGGAGAGACGGTTTACGAGGACGAGCAGACGATGTTCATGTGCAATACCCTGCAGCCCGGGTGCAACCAGGCCTGCTACGACAAGGCCTTCCCCATCTCGCACATCCGCTACTGGGTGTTCCAGATCATCCTGGTCTGCACGCCCAGCCTCTGCTTCATCACCTACTCAGTGCACCAGTCGGCCAAGCAGAGAGACCGCCGCTACTCCTTCCTCTACCCGCTGCTGGAGAAGGACGGCCGGAAGGTGAAGAACGTCAACGGCATCCTGGTGCAGAACCCGGACGGCTCCTCCAAGGAGGAACCCGACTGCCTGGAGGTGAAGGAGATCCCCAGCGCCCCCATGCGGCCCCCCAAGAGCTCCAAGGTCAAGCGACAGGAGGGCATCTCCCGCTTCTACATCATCCAGGTCAGTCGGGGCGCTAGAGGGCTCCCCTTTGCTTCCTGCACTCCCAACTCCTCCCTAAGAGTGGGGGGCTGGGGACTCGCTCAACAGCTCGCGAAAAGGCCGAGAGGTTGCAGGGAGGAGTCGTGCATGAGCCCGTCATGTGGTGCGGTGGCAAGTGAGGCCAATGATATTCTAGGTTGTTGCATCATAGCCTCGCACAATCCGGCAAAATGTGCCCAGCCGTCTATCCCCTTAGATGGCAGGCAGAATTCTGTGTGCCACCCCATGCCCCCTGCGCCAGTCTAGTGCAATAGCATAGACGGCCCCCGGCGTTAAAACAATATCCACCTGTCAAGGTGTGCGTAGGCCTGGAGAGGGGCAGCGTCTTGTCCTTTGCCTCAGGCTGGCCCTAGATGTCATCCGTTGGACACGACCCACCAGGGTAGCTCAGTTGGTTAGAGCATGGTGCCGATAACACTGAGGTCGCAGGTTCGATCCCTGTAAGGGACAGCGTTGCAGGGGGTTGGGCTGGATTATCTTTGAGGGCCCTTCCAACTCGATGATTCGATGATCACTGCTTTGAGGTGCATTCATTCCCCCCACTTCCGGCTGGGTGTTGCGTGGCTGTAGCCTTGGCAAAGACTGGAGCATTCTGGCAGACAGAACGACATCGGAGGAGCCTGTGTGTGCTGGTCCTGGGGCTAACTGAGAGGCAATGTCCGAGTCCAGTCCGAGGTCAATGGTGCGGTGTGGAGGCTGTCTGTCAAAGATGTAGCTGGGTCCAAGGCGGGGAGTCTGGCAGAAGAGCAGGACAGGGTGCAGGCAGGAACTGGCAACCAACAACGTTGCTCCCACAACCTGGGACTGGGGCTGGCTGGCTTTTATCTGCCCCGAGGCATAGGGTGGCCCTGGTCCACAGGTGACTCGCCTCTCCGGGCCTGGAGGCGAGCACTCCTCCTGCAGGAACTTAGTTCCCTCCGCCTCTCTGCCCTGAGCCTCTGCAGCTCAGGAGAGGCTGGAGGGTTACCGAACCCAGAGGCAACCTCCGCTTCCTCTGACGGGGCTGAGAGTGGAGCACCTGCAGGCAATGGGTCCTCCATCACCTCAGGAGCCAGAGCAGATTCAGCTGACGCCTGCACCTGAGGATCCAGCACAGGTGAGGACTCTTCAGGCTCAGGCCCTAGCCCCGGCTCAGCTGGTTCTGGAGGCGGGGAATCCTGTGCAGGCGGGGATCCCTCAGGTTCAGCCTCTGAGTCCGAAATCCCAGGCCATCACACTGTGGCCTGTTTGGTCCAGTGTCCTGTTCTTGCAGCAGCCAGCCAGATGCAACAGCAGCTCTCCCCTCCGGTGGTCCCCAGCTGTTCAGAGACATTGCCGCCTCCGGCTGCGAGGACAGAACTGGGGGTCACTAGTAGCCCTCTCCTCCATTAATTTGTCTGGTCCTCTTTTGGAGCCATTCGGGTTGGTGGCCATTGCTGCCTCTGGTGGCAATGAGTTCCATAGTTTAAATGTGCTCCACATGAAGAAGTACTTTCTGATGGTAGAACTGATGGTTAGAGCCATTTGACAGTGGAAAAGACGCCCTCGGAAGGTGGCGGACTCAGCTTTGCGTAGGTTTCTAAACAGAGGATGGTGGCCATACATTGGGGATTATTTAGCTGAGATTCCTGCATTGCAGGAGATGGGACTAGATGACCGTGGTCTTTCCTAGCAGCCCTACAATTCTATGAGAAGACAGGCTTTGAGGCATGTGGGCAATTTGCCTGGATCCAACTTTAGGCGGAAGATAATAGTAATTTGGGATGTGGGTGGTGCTGTGGGTTAAACCACAGAGCCTAGGACTTGCCAATCAGAAGGTTGGCGGTTCGAATCCCCGTGACGGGGTGAGCTCCCGTTGCTCGGTCCCTGCTCCTGCCAACCTAGCAGTTTGAAAGCACGTCAAAGTGCAAGTAGATAAATAGGTACCACTCCGGCGGGAAGGTAAACGGCATTTCCGTGCGCTGCTCTGCTTCGCCAGAAGCGACTTAGTCATGCTGGCCACATGACCCGGACGTTGTACGCCGGCTCCCTCGGCCAATTAAGCGAGATGAGCGCCACAACCCCAGAGTCGGCCACGACTGGACCTAATGGTCCCTTTACCTTTAATAGTAATTTAATAATTGTAATATTTATACCCCACCTATCTGGCTGGGTGTGATGAGCAGGATTTCTAATTGTCCAAGGGTGAGCCAGGGATTGGGGGACAAAGGGGTTTTCCCCCCTTCCTTGGAAACAGCAGAAATATATATAGCCTTATGCAAAAGGAACAAGGAGATAACTTCGGCATTCGGGTTGCAGAACGCAGATCCTTTTCCTAAGCGCAGAGAATGTGCAGCTCGGACTCTAAGCATCGTCCTGATCTTCCTTCCCAGCAGCCTACGCGAGAGAAAAGGGCACGAGGGTCTGGCGGCAACACGGTGACCATCTGTTTTATTTATAGACGCGCGGGGCGAGAACGAGTGTAGAAGGGAGGCAGCATTGACAGCAGGCAGGAGTGGCGCTGAGGCTTCAGGCTGTGACAGCACCACCTGGAGAAATCCAACCATCTCCGAGCACCACAAGACACATCTTCCATGTGTCTTTCCAGAGCCCCAGACAGCTCCCATGCTGTCCGGCTCCAGTGGAGCCTGTCAATGACCAGTTTGGATTCTCCGGGATGGGGGCGGGGGGGGGGGGTCTTGTTAGCAGCAAGGATAGAGCTAAGAGTTGGCACTCACACCGCATGATTCAGGCGGATTCAGCCAGGGTGCGGTTTCAGCCTGCAGCCCAACTGGGTGGAAGCAGCCTCAAATCTCTGTGCATTGGGCTGCCAGGGGATGGGGTGCCCAGCAGGGAACGTACCAGTGCAGTGGTTCCCAAGCTTTTTTTGTGGAGGGGGGTCCTGCCACCCGCTTGGTTCCATAACCTCATCTCCCATGCCTCCTGCCCTATAAAAAGCACCATTCATGACAGCGGTGTGGACATCTCGCTAAGGAACACAATAACACAATGAAATTCAAAACGGCAACGGTCAGTTGTCCATTTATTCAGAATCCAATTAGATTTAGTCTAATTAACCAACTCAACAAAACTTATGAGCTTGATGCGGCGATACCAGCTTTTCAAACTGGGATTGTCATTTAGCGGCCTCGGTATACCTGAAGGAGCATCTCCACCCGCATCGTTCAGCCCGGACACTGAGGTCCAGCGCCAAGGGCCTTCTGGCGGTTCCCTCACTGCGAGAAGTGAGGTTACAGGGAATCAGGCAGAGGGCCTTCTTGGTAGTGGCGCCTGCCCTGTGGAACACCCTCCCAAGGAAATAAGCAGCTGTCCTATTTTTAAAAGACATCTGAAGGCAGCCCTGTTTAGGGAAGTTTTTTATATTTAATGCTGTATTGTTTTTAACAAGAGTGGCTGGAGAAACTCAGCCAGATGGGTGGGGTATGTATGTATGTATGTATGTATGTATAAATAAATAAATAAATAAATAAAATAATAATTATTATTAGCATCCCACAAGTGCCTTCCCTGCTGGGAGCAAGAAAAGTGATGCATCGCTCCCTCCTGTCAGGACCAGAGGTCAAGGATGATGGAACTGTAGTTCGAAAACAGGAGGACACCCCAAGTTTGAGAAACTCTGGTTTTTAAAGTAAAGATTAGCCCCGCCCCACATTGATTTGGGGCTGGATCTGGGTGGGGCGTCCTCTGGATTTGGGGCAGGTGTGTGAGGAGAGGGTCCCCCCCCCTCCCTACACAAAGCCGGGCAGATATATTGAAAGCAGGCAGCGGAGAAGACCAAGTCAAAATCAGGAGCGGAAAAGAGGAAGGTTGCAGGACCAAGGTCAGCTCCAGCTGAAGCTGCTGGTCCATTCAAAAATCCAAATTCTGCTGCTGGGCTTAAAAGGGCATCTTTTTTCATTTTAGGGCCCTGGGCCCCCAACCCTGCTCAGTGCCCTCTAGGGCTCTGTTTCTCAAACTCAGATCTCCAGTTGTTGTTGGGCTACACCTCCCATCATCCAGTAGAAGGTTCACAACCAAGCCTGGGACCCTAGGCGTACTGATTCCACCTGGTGACACCTGTATGCACTTCAGGCCTCCTACGTTTCATTGGGGCCGAAGTGTATGCCCTTGAATGCTCCCCCTTGCATGGAACTGTTGGGCTGAATCCTCTTCAGACTAGACTTTTGGAGGAAGCAGCATGGGAAGATCTGCTTCTTAGTCACCTCCCTTCCAGCTCACAGCCACCAACTTGCCTGACTTGCTTTTTCTCCCTTCCTCGTTCCGCCTCTTACTCTTTATTGACTGTAGTTTGAACAAAGGAGCTAACACCTTCCACCAAACATGAGGCAGCAGATCAGTGCAAAAAAGTAAAAAGCCAAACAATGGGGACCCTGGCAGCAACTGAGGAACAATATTGCTGATTGATGATGTAAAGTTATCACACGGCTGAAAGCCAAGCCCTTGCAGGTCCTTGCCTTGTTGCTCTCACAAAGAAAGACACTTGGTACGGAAAATTCAAGAAGTAGTGCATATTTGGGTAGGGAAGGGTTCTCCAGTTCTAGCTAACTACTAAGCTGAAGATCCAAGGGAGCCATGGTCGCTCCTTGGCTCTCAGCACGTATAGATCCCAAGGATGATCTCTCCCAAGAGGACCTGGAGGAGACAGAAAGCTAAGATCGCAGGAAAGTTCAGCACAGTTACCACAGGGCAAGTTTGGAGGTTCCTTACTCTGTCCGCTTCGGGCCCCTGCTGATTTGCATTGAGCAATTACAGTGGTACCTCGGGTTACATATGCTTCAGGTTACACACTCCGCTAACTCAGAAATAGTGCTTCAGGTTAAGAACTTTGCTTCAGGATAAGAACAGAAATCGGGCTGTGGCGGCGGCAGCAGGAGGCCCCATTAGCTAAAGTGGTGCTTCAGGTTAAGAACAGTTTCAGGTTAAGAACGGACCTCCAGAACGAATTAAGTACTTAACCCAAGGTACCACTGTACAAGCCACTGAGTCATTATTAACAAAAAAATGAGTGCGAGGATAATCGCCAAAGGCCCTACAGTGGCACCTCGGGTTACATACGCTTCAGGTTACAGACTCCGCTAACCCAGAAATATTACCTCGGGTTAAAAACTTTGCTTCAGGATGAGAACAGAAATTGTGCAGCAGCGGCGCGGCAGCAGCAGCAGGAGGCCCCATTAGATAAAGTGGTGCTTCAGGTTACGAACGGACCTCCGGAACAAATTAAGTACTTAACCCGAGGTATCACTGTATAGAGGAAAGGGAACCTGTGGCTGCCCGGATGTTGCTGGGCCTCCGGTTCCCATCAGCCTCTGTGGTGAGGGATGATGGGAGTTGTAGTTCAGTAGCACCTGGAGGTAGAAGAAGAAGAAGAATTTGGATTTGATATCCCGCCTTTCACTCCCTTTAAGGAGTTTCAAAGCGGCTAACAATCTCCTTTCCCTTCCTCCCCCACAACAAACACTCTGTGAGGTGAGTGGGGCTGAGAGACTTCAGAGAAGTGTGACTGGCCCAAGGTCACCCAGCAGCTGCATGTGGAGGAGGGGAGACGCGAACCCGGTTCCCCAGATTACGAGACTACTGCTCTTAACCACTACACCACACTCTCTGCCAATCCCTGACCCTGTTCCCCTCCCGCTGCTTTAGGTGGTTTTCCGCAATGCCTTGGAGATTGGCTTCCTGGCGGGACAGTACTTCTTGTACGGCTTCAATGTGCCGGCCATTTTCGAGTGCGACCGCTACCCGTGCGTCAAGGAGGTGGAGTGCTACGTGTCGCGGCCCACGGAGAAGACCGTCTTCCTCGTCTTCATGTTTGCCGTGAGCGGGATCTGCGTCCTCCTCAACCTGGCCGAGCTCAACCACCTCGGCTGGCGCAAGATCAAGACCGCCATCCGAGGGGTGCAGGCCAGGCGGAAATCCATCTGCGAGGTGCGGAAGAAGGACCTCTCTTCGCTGGCCCAAGTGCCTACGCTCGGACGGACGCAGTCGAGCGAGTCCGCCTACGTCTGAGCGCTCCCGATCCGGTTTGGTTGGGGCGGGGATCGGGGCCTCGGCGGGCCTGACGTCGCCAACGCAGCAAGGAGAAAACGCCACCTGCTGGCCTGACCACAATACCTCCCAGGTTAACCATGCAATATTCAGTGGGTGCTTTCCAAAACAAAACACCCTCCTCGCTTTCAGAGGACGGGGCCTCAAGTTCGCTTTAAGGGCTGATTGGGGAAACCCAGCCCCTCAGGAGCCATGGGGCAGGAGCAAGGGGGAGGGAAACGGAGGAAGAGGCTTGGTGCCCCTTCCTCCTATGCGCCGGCTCCCGTCGAATATTTTCTCTTCTCTACACTTAACTAATGGTGCAAGCAAAACGGTGCGGTTTGCGGAAACTTGTGCCTATGATTCCTTTTTACGGACAGGTGACGAAAACGCATGAATCGGCGGTGGGTGGGGGAGGCTTGGGGGGGGAATGTTGCTTGCGTGCGTGTATTTTTTAAAGGAAGCAACAACAGAAAAACCGAGAGAGGGGCTTTCCCCTCATGCACGACCAGATCTCTCTCTCTCTCTCTCTCTCTCTCTCTCTCTCTCTCTCATCTGCCGTGATGTAAATAGTGAAGGATGCAAATGTGATTTTATATAAAAAAGATAAGGTATGCAATAAAAAGAACCCCATTTTCTTCATTGTTTTCCCTGGCAGCCTCTCTGTTGGTCCTGGGGGGAATCGGTGGCGATGGTGTTGGGAGGATGGAAGGGTCAGGTTGATGTCTGTGCGTGCTCCAGAAATCCCAAAGGTATGCGGAGAAGACCAGATCACCATTCTGTCCCAGCTGCGGCTTGTGGTGGGGCGGGCGGGCGCAGTTTTGTTTGTTTTTCATTTTTTTAAAAAATAATATTTATTAACAATTTAAACACTACAAAAAATAAAAACAATACAATACAACAGAAAAACACTACACAACACCAACACATTTAAACTAACAAAACAAAAAACAATTTAAAACACATCAAATAGTTTCAATGTCTTATCTTTCATTCACTTATTTCCGCGACCTCCTCACACCTCCCTTTTTGTATTCCACTTCTGTTAACTGTTTCAGCAATTCCTTTCCATCTTTCTCTGTTTTCTATCCTATAATTATCTTAACGCATTCTATCCTTATTTTTTCCTTTGATACTCTATTAATCTATTTATACTTAATTCCTTATAACATTTCTACCAAAGCCATATAACTTCATTCCAACATTTTTCTAACATTCATTAATGCAATATTTCTGTAAATAATCTTTAAACTTTTTCCAGTCTTCTTCCACCGACTCTTCTCCCTGGTCTCGGATTCTGCCAGTCATTTCCGCCAGTTCCATATAGTCCATCAACTTCATCTGCCATTCTTCCCGGGTGGGTAAATCTTGTGTCTTCCAATACTTCGCGATGAGTATTCTTGCTGCTGTTGTTGCATACATGAAAAATGTTCTATCCTTCTTTGGCACCAATTGGCCGACCATTGCCCAGGAGAAAGGCCTCTGGTTTCTTCAGGAAGGTATATTTGAATACCTTTTTCATTTCGTTATAAATCATCTCCCAGAATGTCTTAATCCTTGGGCATGTCCACCAAAGGTGAAAGAATGAGATTGGAGTTTTGTTTGTTTTTCAATTGTCCTTTTTCCGAGCTTTCAGGAGCAGTCGTGCATGTGGAAGCAAAGTACAGTGGTACCTCAGGTTACATAGCTTCAGGTTACAGACTCTGTTAACCCAGAAATAGTACCTTGGGTTAAGAACTTTGCTTCAGGATGAGAACAGAAATCGTGCGGCGGCGGCCGGAGGCCCCATTAGCTAAAGTGGTGCTTCAGGTTAAGAACATTTTCAGGTTAAGTACGGACCTCCAGAACGAATTAAGTACGTAACCAGAGGTACCACTGAACAGTCACAATGCTCCTCTGGATTTCAGTGACTGAGCAGGGATACAAGGGCTCTGGGGCCCTTATCCTGGACCCACGCTGACCAGGGCTTTGTATTTCAACACAAGAACCTTGGATCTGGCTTGGTTTCTCCAGCAAGCCTTGCCCAAACCCCACTGGCAATGATTAAGTTGATCACTGCCAAGGCATGGCACCCAAAACGGGAAAAGCATGTATCTCATACCAATGCATTCATATTGAGTCTGACTCCAAAAAGTAACCTCCAGAACAAAGTAAGTACTTAACCCGAGGTACCACTGTAGATGCAAGTTTCCCTCCGCTGTCTCACCACGAGAAATGAATTTGCACTGGCTTGATTTCTGCAGGTCAGGCTGCTGTTAAAGTGGAGTTGGAAAAAGCCTGCTCAAATCTACAGCAGGCGCCTTGTCCTAGCTACTGCCAACTTCTACCTCCATCACTCTGACTGTGGGCACCTCTGGAGCATCTTGCCCAAGGCCACCCTGCTGTGGACGGCAGCGGCGTGGGGGGTGGTGGTTCTGTCTCTGACGGCCTGGGCCCAAGACGCAGAGCAAAGCAAGGCTCCCCCCTCTCCTTCCCCGCACATGTCCACAGACCCCTCCCAGCCTGGTCAGCTGCAGCGGCCTCTCATCCCTTAATCTGCTCTCTAATAGGTCTAAAGCGGAGAAGGGGGTTAACCGGGCACCATCTGGCTTAGCCTGAGCGAAGGCCCAAGATCTCGTGGTGCAAAAGAGGCCTGCGAGGCGATCGGGGAGAACCAGAGTCACTTCCTGCCCCACAGGCTATGGGGAGGATGCATGTTGCGTTTCCGGAGTCCCCCTCCTGCTTCCCGAGAGCAAGGGGAAAGACGGAACGGGACCCAGCCTCCTTCTCTTCGTTTACTAATCCCCGTCCCTCCTACCGCCGGCCTCCCGTTGTCCCCATCCCCTAAGCGGCTCTTGCGCAGCCCCTCCGCCCAGACCCCCCTCTGCCCCCTGCGGTGCACTTAGAGAGCCTAAACCCCATCTAAGCCTCTTTGGTGTCCCAACCAGATGAGCAAAGGAGTTCAGGCAAAAAAGAGAGAGACAAGGAGCTTACTAGAGTGGAGAACTGGATGTCTCCGTCGGCCCGAGGTGGGTCACAGCGTTGAAATTGGGGGTGGCTCTCAGGCACAACCCATGTTTGCCCTTTGATCCTGAAACTCCCTCTCCGATGTGAAGACACAGAGTCAGGGTATCTCGCTCAGGACTGCCAGAACGGACGCCAGGGTTTCAGGCAAGGAGTCTCTCTACCTGGGGATGCTGAGGAATGCCTCTCGGATCTCCTGCCTGCAAAATGTTGAACTAGTTTCCTTCCCTCTGAGGTGGTTATATATAATAGAGCATCTTTCCCTGCCTTCTGCCCCCCCCCCCCCCGCTTTAATCCCAACCTGGAACAGGGAATCCGCTCGCAGGTTTTGAAAATAAATACTGTATTTTTTGCTCTATAAGACTCACTTTTTCCCTCCTAAAAAGTAAGGGGAAATGTGTGTGCGTCTTATGGAGCGAATGCAGGCTGCGCAGCTATCCCAGAAGCCAGAACAGCAAGAGGGATTGCTGCTTTCGCTGCGCAGCGATCCCTCTTGCTGTTCTGGCTTCTGAGATTCAGAATATTTTTTTTTCTTGTTTTCCTCCTCCAAAAACTAGGTGCGTCTTGTGGTCTGGTGCGTTTTATAGAGCGAAAAATACGATAAATCTGACCAGTTGTTTCTTTGCTGTATCTGCCGCACTTGCTCAGCTGACATCCTTAGTCCTTTCCAGATCTCTTCCAGCTGTTCTCTTCCCTCGCCTGCTCTCTCCAGTGGTCAGTGCATTACTGGCAGGACTAACCTTAGGTAAGGTCACAAGAGGGACCTCTTGAGTCAGTGCTCCCTAAGCAAATCACCAAAGCATTCACAAGAGGGGGGACAGAGAGAAAGAAGGTCCCTGCAGCTGTGGGGGGATTGGCATGGGAGCAGAGCATCACAGGGCTCCAGGAATTGCCTCTCCTATACATCTGCAGGGGCAGCCCTGGCCCTCTCTCGCCTCTGGCCACCCTCGTCTGTGCAGGCTTTCGACTGAGTCGAATGGAGGTGGCCAGAGGAGCAGACGCCTTGCCTTCTCCCTGCCCCTTGCCTGCTCATTTGCACTGGGAATGAGGTGAGATCTCATTCATATGTATGTCTCTATTAATAGTGCCCTGTGCCTAGCGGGGCTCTAACAGCTGCCAACGTGTCATCCCTGCTTTGCCGCCGATCCTCCTTCCCATTCACTAGGAAGATAAGAGAGGAGGAAAAAGTGGTTCCCTGGTTAGAGAAAGGGGAAGGAGACAGGTGTGGAGAGGGCAGAGGGATGCCAACTTTTTGAAGCAGCCCTGGGCCTGTAAACAGCCACCTTGTGTGCGGAAATCAAAGGCTGGTGGCGAGGAAGCGTCGCCTGAAGCTGGAAAAAGCTTGAGCAGCTGGTTTAATTTCTCTTTGTTAGGCTGCTGCTCCTCAAGGCACAAGAACAGAACCGGTTAGAAAGCTGGGCTACCATCAGGGAGCCCAGAACTTTTGTACCCCTTTCCACAAAACAATGGGGAGCGAGGAAGATGAGAGCTGGGACCACCAAGGTCACTTCTGACGCAGCAGGGAGGATGCAAGAACCTGTGGCCCAGCCAATGATGTTCGGCTCTGGCTCTGGGTAGCATGTCTCTCAAAGCATTTTAATGCTTGCAGAAAAGAGAGGAAGAGGCTGTATCCTGAAGCCCCGTGGAAAGGCAATGCCAGCTGCAGAGACTTCTTCACTGGTGGTTTTCAACTGGTCAAAACTCTTCCTCTCACCCCCCCGCCCGATGCATATTAGGTAAAGGTAAAGGGACCCCTGACCATTAGGTCCAGTCTTGGCCGACTCTGGGGTTGTGGCGCTCCTCTCGCTTTATTGGCCGAGGGAGCCGGCGTACAGTTTCCGGGTCATGTGGCTAGCATGACTAAGCCGCTACTGGCGAACCAGAGCAGCACACGGAAACTCCGTTCACCTTCCCGCCAGAGTGGTACCTATTTATCTACTTGCACTTTGACGTGCTTTCGAACTGCTAGGTTGGCAGGAGCTGGGACCGAGCAACGGGAGCTCACCCCGTCACGGGGATTCGAATCACCGACCTTCTGATCGGCAAGTCCTAGGCCCCACGTTATTTAATCCTAAAACAGAAAATTGCAGAGAAATCTAGACGGAGCTACCTTATCGTTCCTGCTAAATCTGTATCATCGAAAGAGTGGCTTGTGCATCTTATCACAATAACGCATTCTAGTCCTGACACAAATGCAGTGCTCCAGAGTCTTAGCAAACATATGCTAAGTTTTGATTCCACCTCACCCGCCCTAGAACCAACATCCACAACTATGGTGCACCCTCCAAATTTTTCTACCCAGCTACAAAGGGCACATGAAAGCCATCTGCTACCACAGCTGGTCACCCTTAAGCCTAGTTTTCAGTAGTTAAAAAATGACCAGGTTGAATTGCTTCAGAGTGAAGATAAGAGATCCTACAAACCAAAATAGAAATCCCTGCACACAGACAACTAGCATGCCTGGAAGAGTTCTAGGTCAGCTTTCTCCATGGCATGCTAGCTTTCTATATGCAGGGGTATGCCTATTTATATGGAAGTTCATTCCATTATGGGAGCCCTCCCTGCACCAAGCCTGAACTGGCAGAGTCTAGAAACAGGTTTCGCACCTCGGGAACCTATTGGACTCAGGAGAACATACAAGCTGTGCTTGCGGTATGGTCTCCACCTAGTTCAAGGCTTCCCAAACTTGGGTCTCCGGCTGTTTTGGGACTACAATTCCCATCAGCCCTGCTGGCTAGGGATGATGGGAGTTGTAGTCCAACACCACCGGGAGACCCAAGTTTGGGAAACCCTGACGTAGTTCAAGGATGGAGAACTTGCAGCCATCTAGAGATTTGCTTGACTACAACTCCCATTGTCCCTCACATAAGACGAGTCCGTTGGATATGACCAGTGGCACATCTCACCCAGCCGGATGTGTGTGGGAAACCTGAGCTCTTTCCCCATTCGCATTTCCCCGCAATTGGCGTTCAGAAGTGTTGCTGCCTCCCAACAGCCACTGGGGCGAGAAGCCTTGGTTTATCCTGGCTGGGGGAGAGAAGAGAGGGTTACCCCATCCTTGACCTGGGAAAAGAGGCGGTGGGATGGGAGATGGGTGCATCGGTACCCCACTCCCGTGTACTGCCATTTCCCCACTCCAGGGGCACGGGAGCTGGGTGGGGTTGGATGCTATTCTTAGCTGGGCTTTGTTGCTATTTTTACTCCCAGATGCTAGCTGGGAACGGGGAGGGAGAAAGGCTGGCTTTGTGGCAATCCGGTGTGAATTATGTATGGCAGCCAGTTAATGTGCCGCTGAGCCTTGAACATGCAGCACGTTCTCCAGGGACCTGGGAGGGAGGGAAAGAAAGAATGAAGGGGGGGGACAGCCATTGCAGTGAAAGGGATCAGATGTGTGTGTCTGGAGGGGTTGGGGTGGGAGAAACACAGGATCCTAGCATGCACCCCCTCTCTCCTGACTCGCCTCCCCCTCCTTTCTCCTGCAACACCTGCCTCCTTCAGAGCTTTCGCTGCTCCACAAAGAGGGAGGGGTGGGAAGAACAGCTTGTTACCAGCCTTGCAGACATCTGGGGAAGAGGACACTGAAATCCTCCCTTCCTTCCAAGCGGAGGCCGGATCCCTCCCAAGAAATTTCCGCCCGATGTAACATGGTCTGACCTAGAAACCCTGCGTTGTAATCCCCAGCTGGGCGAGGCTGCGGCTGGGTTGGCGGAGGAAGCGCTCTGTACGACGGCAGAGGAACCCTTACCGCCGCGGAACGTTTTTCTTAAACAGATAGAGGAGGGCAAGGCTATCACCAAGTTGGAAGGGACCGCCAAAGGTCCTCTAGTCCAACCCAAGGAATCTCAACACAAGGTTCCCCCCCCCTTCAATTTGAAACCGTACTAGACCATGCTTAGCTTTGCAAATGTGATAGCAGTTTTACTGCTGCACCGCTAGGACTGTAATGGCCACTAGCCATGATGGTTGAATTCTGCCTCCACCGCGGCTGACAATATGCATCAGTTGCGGGGAGCTGAAATTGGGGGAGAGGGCTGTTGCCCTCGGATGATGATGATGACGATGATAATTTGTTACTTGTACCCAGCCGATCTCACCGGGTTTCCCCAGCCTTTCTGGGCAGCTTCCAACAGAGGATAAAAGAACGTACTGTATACCAGACATTAAAAACTTCCCTAAACAGGGCTGCCTTCAGATGTCTTCTAAATGTCAGCTATAATAAATAATAATAATAATAATAATAATAATAATAATAATAATCCCATCTGGCTGTGTTTCCCCAGCCACTCTGAGCGGCTTCCAACAAAGATTAAAAATACATTAAAATGTCACACATTAAAAACTTCCCTGTTAGTTATTTCCTTGACATCTGGTGGGAGGGCATTCCACAGGGTGGCACTATAGAGAAGGCCCTCCACCTGGTTCCCTGTATCTTCACTTCTCACAGTGAGGGAACCACCAGAAGGCCCTCGGAGCTGGAGCTGGACCTCAGTGTCCGGGCTGAACAATGGGGGTGGAGATGCTCCTTCAGGTATACTGGGCCGAGGCCGTTTAAGGCTTGAAAGGTCAGCACCGACACTTTGAATTGTGCTTAGAAACGTACTGGGAGCCAATGTAAGTCTTTTAGGACTGGTGTTATATGGTCCCAGTGGCCGCTCCCAGTCACCAGTCTATCTGCCGCATTCTGGATTAGCTGTAGTTTCAGAGTCACCTTCAAAGGTAGCCCCACGTAGAGCGCATTGCAGTAGTCTAAGCGGGAGATTAACTACAGAGCACGTACCACTTGGGGCAAGTCAGTGTGCTGAACTAAATGGAAGACAGTGGTACCTCGGGTTAAGTACTTAATTTGTTTCGGAGGTCCGTTCTTAACTTGAAACTGTTCTTAACCTGAAGCACCACTTTAGCTAATGGGGCCTCCTGCTGCTGCCGCACCGCCGGAGCACGATTTCTGTTCTCATCCTGAAGCAAAGTTCTTAACCCGAGGTTCTATTTCTGGGCTAACGGAGTCTGTAACCTGAAGCATATGTAACCTGAAGCATATGTAACCCGAGGTACCACTGTACTGGCTAGATCCAGCCAAGGCTCCTCAGATGCTCTTATACCAGGGAGAAGTCCTGCGCCAAATCTGGAAGCTGCCTTGCACAGAGTCAAAGCACCTAGCTTAGTGCAGTTTACTTTGTCTGGTAGAATCTCTCCAGGGTTTCAGATGAGGGACATTCCCAACTCTTCCAAGCTACAGACCTTCCCTTAATCAAATATGCCTCCATCTATATGCGAAAGGAAGATAGAACTTTTTTTATGTACGCTACAACAGCAGCAAGAATACTCATCGCAAAGTATTGGAAAATACAAGATTTACCCACCTGGGAAGAATGGCAGATGAAGCTGATGGACTATATGGAACTGGCTGAGATGACTGGCAGAATCCGAGACCAGGGAGAAGAGTTGGTGGAAGAAGAGTGGAAGAAATTTAAAGTTTATCTTAAGAAATATTGTAAAATTATGGAATGTTAGAAAGATGTTGGGGGAAAAAATTATGTGGTTTTAGCAGAAAGGATATAAAGGATTAAGTAAAAATGAATTGGTGAAAGAGAGAAGGTAAAATTATAATATGTTAAGATAAATTATTAGGATAAAAACAAAGTTGGAAGGATTTGCTGGAATATTTAATTGAATTAGAATACAAAAATGGGAGGCGTGAGGAAGTCAAGGAAATAAGTGAATGTAAATAAGTGGGTTAAAGGTTTGACTTGGTTTTTTTTTATTTCTTTTTTCTTTTTTCTGTTTTTTGAGGATATGTATTGTTTTTTCTTTTTCTTCTTTGATTGTCTTCTTTTCTTTTTCTTTTTGTAACCTTTAAAATCTTAATAAAAATTTATTTTAAAAAAAAATCAAATATGCCTCTATCATGGGCTGAATGGGTTCTTGACTGCTCAGCCCCGCTCCTTTGTCTCAGAGATCCTAAGCAGGGAAGACCAAGCAGGTGGGGAGAGCAAATGTCGCCTGGATAATCCTGACACCACGTGGACACAGTGTTATTTCTGTTCCTGCTCCTATACTCGAATGCATTTGCTACCGCGCAAATATTTTGTAAGCCACTTTGAGAGTCTCTTGGGGCTACTCAGCAGGAAATCAGTTGTTCAAAACAACCGAAAACCCAACGTCCGTCCAAGTAACGAGAGACAAGCAGGGTCAAGGGTTGGGGACGGCAGGAGGTGAAGCCCAACCTTTGGAGAACCAGTTTCCTCTCTGCTACCCTGCATGGCTCTTCTCCCTCCCTCACATTTCTGCCGCTTGTTCCTGGACTAGGCCAAGACCTGGCTGTCAGCAAGGTTACCTTGCAAAGCCGTCGGTGAGCAGGTGCTGTGCCAAAGGCAAGATCACCTGTGCAAGGAGGCAGCTCTGAACCAGGCATGCCAGCGGTGGCTCAAACCTGCTTTATTTACACTCACTCTCACCTCTGTGGAATATGCAGGGAAAACAATGGCTGACTTTACAGTGTTATTGTAAAGTTTTAAGCAAGTAACACCTTTCTGTACTATGAAACTATCCATGTAGCCTCTTGGCGCCTGTCGTCAGGAAACAGCAAACACTCCCACATTCTGTAGAGGGAAAGATCCTACTTTTTATTGCACCTTTGCCACTGCTTCAAAGCCAATAAATTTGGTGCCAGCTCTCAGCAGGGAAGTCTCATTCAAGACTGCAGTTCCTAAACTGTATGGCCTGAGACTACTGTGAACCAAAAACACACATGAAATCTCTTTCTGCTGTAGCTCTGAATGATGCCCTGTTCTGATGCCTCCTTCCCAACACCCTCCACTAGGAAGCACCTTCTGCTGTATGCCAGCATCTGGTGTGACGGGATCAGTCTATTCGTAATTCTCTTGTTCTCCAGAATAAGCACTCAGGAAGAGACAGTACTTTTGCACAGCACATGGTTAAAACAGTGGACATTGCAGTGGCAATGGAGAATGAAGCTATCAATGGCTATCAACTCCGGTGGTTATGTCCTACTTGAATACAGTCATACCTCATGTTGGTTTTGCTTCATGTTACGGTTTTTCAGGTTGCGTCCCATGGCGAACCGGAAGTACCGGAAAGGGTTACTTCCGGATTTTGCCACGTGCGCACAAAATGACGTCACGCGCATGAGCAGAAGTGGCGAATCACAACCCGTGCGTGCGCAGACACACCGCTGTGGGTTGCATTCCTTTCATGTTGTGAACGGGCCTCCGGAACGGATCCCGTTCGCAACCAGAGGTACCACTGTATCAGATACTGAAAACCACAGAGGAGTCCTGTTAAACTCAGGTCACACTTTCAGACTCCCCGCCCCACCCCACTGGGAAGCACCCATAGGCTTCAAGCTGGCCACTGTGAGAAAAGAATGTTGGACAAGAGCAGAGCATGAGACTCGTAATCTAAATGTCATGGGTCTGAGTCGCACGCTGGGCAGATTCCAGTGGTGCAGGGGGTTGGACTTATGCTCTATGGTGGGTCCCTGGTCTGATGTGTTTTCCTGTAAATTGGTCTGAACTTTATATGCTTGAGATCAGTTTGCTTTTCTTGTTGGCTGAGTGAAGTGCAGCTTCCGTTTCACTTCGGGGGGGGGGGAGGGAAGGTGCACTTCACCTCATAGGAAGACTGGCCCTTCACAACAAAGGAGAATCTCACATGCGCAGTGGAAGAGAATAGTACAGCAGTGAGCGGCGCTACTCATCATCCCTTCCCCCATTTTGGCCTTTTCCACTTTGCCATCCTGGTAACCTGTGCAAGACACGGCACAAAGCACTGAGAACCGGCAGCTAACAGGAATAGCAGGTGCGCGGGCACAGGTGATCACTGCAGGGCAGTAGGTCACAGGCGGTGCGCAATGGCATTAGTGCCAAACTAGGTCACAGGTGCACTCGGAAAAGGGAGCGAGAGGGGGGGAAAGCAACGTTGCCTTTAGTTAAAAGGGAGAGGAGATGCGAGGCCTGGAAGAAAGGGCCGTGGGAAGAGAGAGAGAGAGGCGATTGGGCCGAGCGGAGACAAAAAGGAGCTAGATGTTGTTCAGCCGGGCGCATGAAATGCCAGTAGTGCCCTCTATCACACAGGCACATACAAAAAAGCCAGACCCCACGGCGACAGCCGGTTTAGACAACCAAGGTGCACTCCAAGCCACCACTGCCGGCAGCTGGCAAGGAACCGGACAGGCTGCTACCTTCCCCAAAGGAGCACAGGTGACCCAAATTTATGCAACATCGATACAGATTGGCGTCAAATCACTCAGGAGAGAGGAAGCAGCCTCGGAGGACTCTCTCCCACCTGCAAGCTGCCAGCATCCTAGCAGCAGGTGGGGAAGAGAGATCAACAAAGGATGCAGAGGGTGGAGGAGAGCTCCGGAGGTAATGAAAGCCCAGCCAGACAAATCCCCGAGAGCTTCTTCTCCTAGGAAGTGGGGGAGCTTTTAATCTTCTTTCCTCCAGGCTGGAGGGGATGCACAAGCCGACAGTTTTAGCATTTGACAAGGATGCCGCCGGAATGAAGTTAAGGGGGAACCAGCGACAGGACACCACACAGCAGGAGATATTTAGGGGTTTCAGCGTCAAGATAAAACTCCCGAAACAAGGTTGGCGGTGGGAGCAGAGGCTCAAAAGGCAGCTGGTTGTGATGAGCCCTGGCTCCCCCCCCCCCGACTGGTACCCATCACTGGTAGCAGCGGAGGGTGGAGCCAGCTCCTCGTTTCCTATTGGCCGAGTGTAGCTGCAGAGATTTCAAAGCTTAGTTGGCCACCTCAAGCAGGCTCAAGGAGGGACAGAGATCTGACGGACAGAGGTAGAGATGGACATGCCCATTGCTGCTTCCCAGTTCTAAAGACAAAGGGCAAAACCCCAAAATAGGGATACTCAAGAGCGGGCACACGGAGTATCACCAGGCTGAATTAATTGATTTCAATGGGTCTGCTCAGCAAACACGACTCAAATAAGCCCACAAAGGACTTTGTGCAGCTGCTGAAGTTTGTATTTATAGACTGCTTCAATCACCTGCATTTCTGAAGCTTGGCAGCCACTGAGGGGTCCCTGCTGTGCGCAGTGCTTTGTGAAAACTTCAGATACCTGGGAAAAGGGGGCAACAGCCAGGTAGGACTTGCGGTGTGAGTGGCAAGTGTCCACTCGCTTCCTCTTGCAAAACTGGGCAAAAAGCAGGCCCAAGTTGTGCAGAGTCAGCACATGGCTGTTGGAAGTGCCTGATGAAAATGGGATGCAGGGGAACTTTTTGCAGGGCAAAGTTTCCCTTTTCCATTTTTTTTTAAGAGCAGAAAGCGTACAGACGTAGTAAGGTTTGCCTGTTTGTGAACCAGTAATAGACTTAAGTTGACTGATTGGGCCCCTTCCCTCCTGAAGAAGGGTAACATCCTATGAGCTGTTCGACAGTGGAATTTGCTGCCAAGGAGTGTGGTGGAGTCTCCTTCTTTGGAGGTCTTTAAGCAGAGGCTTGACAACCATATGTCAGGAGTGCTCTGATGGTGTTTCCTGCTTGGCAGGGGGTTGGACTCGATGGCCCTTGTGGTCTCTTCCAACTCTATGATTTTATGTCTGCACACTCAAGACAAATGGGGCGATCGGGGAGAGGAAGGAGAGAGAGAATAGGTACACAATCTGAGTGCGGTTTATGGAATTTTAATGAAAGATTGGGGAAACGGTGAGTTGCTGGGATGCTCTGGTGTAATCCGTGTTCTATAACCTGCAGAATGGGGAGGGAGAGAAGAGAGAACAGTAATGAATTAAGGGGAGTCAGAAGCAAAACCAGGAGTGGATGACTGGATCTCTCTCAAAAGAAGAGGCAAACAGTGTAAGCTTGGGAGGCAGAGAGGGGCCTAGATGGGAGATGCTAAAACCAGCTGAAATGGGTCCGAGAGAAAGGCCAAAGGACAAGAACCAAGCAAAGATAATGAATTGGTTTTAGAATGATGTATTATTTTACTGTTGTTAGCCGCTCTGAGCCTGGCTTTGGCTGGGGAGGGCGGGATATAAATAAAATTTTATTATTATTATATTATTAAGGTGAGACTTGCTTTGGGCTGTGTACACACCATGCACTTGAAGCACATCCTTTTCCCATCCCAAAATTATGGGAACTGTAGTTTGCCCGCACAGAGATACAATTCCCAGCACCTGTAGCAGACCACAGTTCCCAGGATTCCGGGGGGGGGGGGGCACACATATGGTGTGCATAGAGTTATCAAGGCGGTTTAGTTGGGCAAAAGCAGGAAGAACATAGCAGTGAGGGGAAGATCAGCTTGGCCCTAAGCACAGACCACCAGAAGCATTGTGCACCCTGCCTCCTCGAAAGGACCGCACTGTCAATTGCCCCATGGCTTCAGAGGCTAAGGAAAGGGCATTCATACACTAGCCTGAGATCCAAGGACTTCTAGGAGATGGAGCCCCTGCCCCACTCCCAGAAGAACAGCCTGATCCCCCAAATAGACTCAAATGCCTGTTAAGGATTCCTCGCATCTTCACCCTCAGGCCTCTTCTCCCATGGCTAGCAGACTGTAAACCTGAGGCAGGCCACAGTATGAGGCAGCAAGGAGGTGGCGGCGGCGGCAGAATGGACCGAACCACCCCACAACTAGAAGTGGGGGTGCCACTCACAAACATCCCCATATGGAAATGACTCCACGCAAAGAGAAAGCTAGCACACAAGGGCACATCTCCCTTTTATGTGCCAACTGCTTTGCTTAATACTGCAAGGAGTCCCCGCTCCCATCTTAAAAAATATATATGCGGCCCCTGCTTTGGCTGCCTTGCCCCAGTTGGCAAAGGTATTTTCTTCTTGCTGTTATTATTCTGGCAGGCTTTCACCTTGGCCAGTAGATGTTTTTATCTGAAGACGGCGTTTCTATTCGCTATGCCTGTCTGGGCTGTGCGATCCTGCTGCTGCGATTTTAACTGTTGTCAACCTGAGTAACGATGCATCTGAGCTGGGCAGGTTGTGCATTTCTGTATAAGTAAGTAATAAATAAAAGGACGGTGGACTAAGATTAGAGGGGCAGAGGGCAAGAGCGACTGGTCAGCTTGCCACTATCGGGCAAAGCGCTGCCACCACTTACGTGATCTCCCGGAAGGCGCGCTTTTCGACGTACTTCACCCGGTATTTCCTCTTGAACCTGGCAAGGAAGACACAAGAGGTTTAGGGACTTTACAGTCCTCAGTGAGAGGAACTGCTAAATACACCAGCCCAGAGGCAAGCACAGCACCTGGGAGGCAAGCCGCCATGGCTGCAGAGACATCTCCTCTCCAAAGGCCACACACCACCTCCCTTGAAAGGTTTCTCTCCCTCCCTCCCGCACCAAGGCTTCGAGATTACGTTTCCCCCCAAAGTCCTCAGGAGAGCTGCGACTATTGCACTTTGTGACTCACCGCTTAAAGATGTGAAGCAACACCTTCAAACAACAACACGGTGTTTTGAGCTGCTGTGAAGCGGAATCAAAGGCTCTCTGATGTGCCACTTCACATACAGAAATCCAAGTGCTGGACACACATATGAGAACCGGCCGAAAGGGTCTACACATCAGCCTCACCCACCCTCTCCGCAAGTGGTTGCCTTCCAATGTTTTGGATTACAACCCCCCACATCGGCCGCGAGCCAAGCTGGTGGACATGGAGTTGGAAAAGGCCATTCCATATCCACACAGAACTCCCAGGGTTTTCACAGAGACTTAATGGCCCTGAGACCTGCGGGTATAAAAAGGTAAAGGGACCCCTGACCGTTAGGTCCAGTCGTGACCGACTCTGGAGTTGCGGCGCCCATCTCGCTTTATTGGCCTAGGGAGCCGGCGTACAGCTTCCGGGTCATGTGGCCAGCAGGACTAAGCTGCTTTTGGCGAACCAGAGCAGCGCACGGAACGCCGTTTACCTTCCCGGCGGAGCGGTACCTATTTATCTACTTGCACTTTGAGGTGCTTTTGAACTGCTAGGTTGGCAGGAGCAGGGACCGAGCAACGGGAGCTCACCCTGTCGCAGGGATTCGAACTGCCAACCTTCTGATCAGCAAGTCCTAGGCTCTGTGGTTTAACCCACAACGCCACCCGTGTCCCACCAGGTATAGGGCGGTGTATAAATTGAATGAATGAATAAGAAAGAATCTTTGCTGGTGGTGAGGGGCACAGTTCTATGGAGGAAGAGAGACAGACACCAGCATTATCCTGCTGCTGCTTATATTGTATGAATGAGAGGAGCAAGAGGAGACCCTCTGACCTTGCCAATTCTCTCAACTCACTGAAATCTCAGCTTCCTCTCTGGAACGTGCAAATCTTATCAGAGGTTTAAGCAAGTGTGGATAATCCCACGATATCCCATAGTTTAAAGAGGCCACAGCCGGCAGCAGGTGTAGGGAGTTACCCACCCCCTGGGGGCAATTTACTGCATTAATACCTGAATCTGGGTGCACCACTGTGGCATCAGAGAACTGCTAAACCGCTTGGAGGAAGTAACAAGAGACTCAGGATTACAGAGTGGGAAGGTCATCTCGTTCCCTCCCCTCCAGCTCCATGCTGGATGTGCAATGCAGGATGCGACCACAGCATCCCTGGACTGATGGCTGCCCAGCAAGTATTTCCAGTCAAAGACTCCCTGCGGCCTAAAGAACCAACCAGAGGAGGCTGACCCCCATCTCTCTGCAGACTCTGGCTTGCCTTCTTCCAGTTAAGAAACATTCATCAAGTGGGCTCCTTGTGTTAACGGTGAAGAGTCACCCTGAAGAGGTACCCCTGCCAACGCTACCATCCCACTCACTTTGCACGTTCTCTGGGCTCTAGGAGGTTCCGTTTTTGCAGGCTCTTGAACCGGTCCTTCAGGATACTGCCTTCGGGCTGGAGGAAGAAGCAGAAACAGAATTCGTGACAGGTTGGGGTTCATGTTAAGCACAAAGAGACCTGTGGTATCACGATAGTCTGGGGCTTGTGGCAGGAGAGCCTTCCTGGCCAAATACCCATTTATGTGCCATGCAGTCTTGATCAGGCTACTCTTTGGGGAAATTCAGCCAACACCTGGATTCACTGGTTCTCACGGCACAACATCCAGGTTGCCAGAGAAGGCAAAGAGAAGTAACTGTGCCAGGATGCCCTCACATGCTGAACCAAAGGGAAATTGTTCCGGTAGCTCTGCAAGCACCATCTTATTCAAGATAACCCCGCAATGAATTGGTAGTTGTTGCAGCAACGACCTCATATATGTTTATATTCAGTTGCTCTGATGCTATCCTTATCTATGGGCTTGGGGTGCTAGGCTCTGAGACCAGAAAGGGGTAATGCTTGGGTATTTGCCACCTATGCAGTCATCTGGGCAGGTGAAATGATGGGAGGTCCGGGCCAGAGTGATGTTTGCTGCTTTGTGTATAAAGTATGTGTGACTGTTTGCTTGGGCACGGACAAACCGTCTCCCTGCTGTGGTATCCGTCCTGCTTTTGCAAAGGCTAGGAGAACTGGCAGGCCGATTTGCTCTAAGTCTGCACCTTCCTTTAATAAAGCACCAGAACAGATCACTCGTGTTTTTGACGTCCTTGGTATCCCTGCGCCCAACCATTCACATGAGCCCCGCTTTGGGCCTGCGGTTCAGAACACCTCTTTCCCCCAAAATCTACTGCCAATGTCGAAACCGTGAGGGTTTGTTTGCCTTGAACAAAATACCCCACCTTCTCTTACACGCAACCCAAAATTAAACACACAGTTGGGGATTAAAATAACCCGAATCCATAAACATTCAAGTTTTCCCGTAACAGTCAAACACAGAGACTGGTTCTGGGGAGGTATCTGCGGCTCTGCAGATGTTCTTGGGCTCAAACTCCCATCTTCCCCAGCCCTGATCGTATTATCCGGAGAGCCAGAGATTCCCCACGCCAGGTCTCCTGGAAATCATAACCGTTTCCCACAGCATAGTCGGCTAGAGAGTTTCCCTTTTGCACCAGAAAGTTGGAGTCTCAGCCGTGTTCTTTACAGTGAAGAAAAAAAAGGGGGGGGGGAGAGAGAAACAGCTGTACAAAGCCCTCCCCTCTTTGCACCAACACCTCCAGCAGAGAAACTGCAGGTGTCGGGAGCGCAACTCTTCGCACAACATCAACTCCTCACGTACACTCATTAGGTGCCTTCCTGCTCCCTGGGATGGAGGTGTTTTGCATGAGCTCTGGGAGTCTTGCCTGTGAGGGGGGAGGTGTGAGGAGCTGGGAGGGAGGGGGTGTGGGGGGGGGGGGGAAGGCCCACCTCCAAAGCCTCCTCAGCCTCGAAGCTCATTGGCTGGCGCTGGAGAAGCCGCAATCCCAAACTAGCTCGCCAGTCGCAGGGACGCTGAAAGGACACTGTGAAATAGGGGCATGCAGACAAGCCCTCTGATGGGGTTGCTCCCCACGACTAAGAGGCAACAAAGGCAAGGCAAATGCCAAAGGAAGTTAATTCTTCACACCACAGACCTCTGGAACACCCTGCTACCGTGCATGGCAATAGGTGGCTACTTCAGCCAATCAGGTTTTTGCAAAAGAAAGGGGAGTCAACACACAGGCAGAACAGGCCTCTCTCTCGGGCTACTGGCCACAGAAGCCAGAAGCTCAGCCTCTCTACTGACATGAAATCCCACTGTGGCATCTCAGATAGTCAAATACAGAAAGACCCATCTATCATGTTAATTTTGATGCTGAAGAACATCCTGGGATGTCTACACAGCACCGCCTCCCTCCATGGTAGTCAGCTGATGCAGGAAGGTGAAGGTCACACCCAACAGGAAGAGGAAGTCAGCACTGTCCAGAGCAGGTGTCCCCTTAGTGGGCTCTGCTGGCCCCTGGGGGGGGGGCACTAAGGGGCAAGGGGGGGCGGCAGGAGGTGTAAGTGACTTTGAAAGAAATGGCACCACAGGATCAAGTTCACAAATTTTGCAGAAATAATTAACCTAAATTGTTCTAAACTAAACTAAATGCGCAATTAATTGATACTGTTTTGAATTTTATTCTTTTGTTCCAGCAGAGGTTAGATGGCCACCTGTTGTGTATGACTTAAGTTGAGACCCCTTCATTGCAGGGGGTTGGACTGGATGACCCTCGGGGTCCCTTTCCAACTCGACAATTCCATGCCTGCAACTCCTTAGTAGGCTGCACAAACTGCTATGCTGCAAAAATGCCTTTTTAAAAGGAGCCACTGGGGATGTGTTTATGGAAGCAAGGAGGCAGTGGTCCCAAAAATGTTTGGGAGCCAGTGGTCCAAACTGTGTGGAGGGGAGATGAGTTTGAGAGCTCAACATCCCGGGATGTATTTGTGGGTCTCCCTGACCCAAGCTGGTCCAGAGAAGGGGCACAAACGCTGGCAGTAAGCAGCTCTGAGAGGACACCTTTAGAGAGGCTGTGATCATGCAGTCCCCAGACACGGGAGAACTCTTCCAAATTGGGAAGGGGGTGGGGAGAAGAGAGAGAAGAAAGGAGAGCCTTCCTTGGGCCTCAGCTCCCCAGTCCTCACCTGCTCGGCAGGGCCAGGGAGCCCCTGGGAAACTTCACATTCCCAGCAAGCAATTGCTGCAAATTCTCCGAGCGCAAGGATGGGTCTCATCATTGGACGCCAAGGGGAGGAAGAATGCAGGCACGGGCGGGCAGGTGGGGGGGCACAGCGCAGAGGCCCCTGGAGAGGAACGGACCACCCCTCAACTCCAAAGGGGCTCCGCTCAGCAGCCCCTCCAAACGCCAGCAAGGCCAGGCTGCCCATCTTCGGAGTGTGCGGCCTAATTAGAAAGCTGCGTTCTGAAAAGGGCTGGCTTGAAAGCGGGCAGCGAGGGTTGTGCCAACCCCAAGAAGGCAGCACAGAGAGAACAAAGAGGCGGCAGAGAAGTGGGGGGGGGGGGGGGGGCTGGCTCAGCAACAGGACCAAGGGAATGCTTGATGGGGAAGCTGAATACAGCCTCTTGCCTGCCCTGCAAATGCTCACCTTCAATGTCCTCAAGGACTCTGCCAGCTCAGTGCTCAGCTGCACATCCAGGTCAGGATCTTCATACCTGCCACGCAAGAGGGGGAAACAAAAGGGGGCTGCTGAGAAGCAGTGTCCAAAATTCGCCAGGCGCTTTCTGCACCTGGCTACTGGCTGCTTGCGACTGAGCGAAGATGCCCGTTTTCACACACTAATACCCCACCATGTCGAATTCTATCCGTTATAATTTATCTGCTCGCTCGGGATGAATTTCAGGGTACAAAAACGCTTTTTTTGAGCAGGGGCAGTCACCGTACAGAGAGAGAGGTCGGAATGGGCCAATATACAGTAGTACCACAGGTTACAGATGCTTCAGGTTAGTGTCGGCTAACCCAGAAATAGTACCTTGGGTTAAGAACTTTGCTTCAGGATGAGAACAGAAACCGCACGGTGGCAGCGGGAGGCCCCATTAGCCAAAGTGGTACCTCAGGTTAAGAACAGTTTCAGGTTAAGAACGGACCTCCAGAATGAATTAAGTTCTTAACCAGAGTTACCACTGTATATGTGGACTGTCCCTGGGTCAAGTGACTTTTCTCCTTTAAAGTTCTCAAAGCTCTCCACCGGGCTCAAGTTGGTCCTCTGAGCTAGCCAGATGTTTAACCGAGAATCGATCACAGTCAGTCCATCCTTTGAAAAACAAGACTTGCAGCCCTGCCCCAAAATGGCAACGAGACATTCCTTAAACCCTGCTTTAAGGAGCCATTTGGCACCTAGCTAATATATCTTGAGTTTCTAGCCCTGCTGAGAAGTGTCAGACAGGGACCGGGCCTTCTGCTTCAGAGCTCCCTTCCTGGCAGGGGTGGCGAGAATGGGGTTATTATCCGTGGCGTCTCTTAACCAAGCTCCTCCTCCTCCCAGCCTTGCACCCCCCTCAACAGGATCTTACTTGAGCTTGCCCAGCCTCTTGGGCTTGTTTTCTTCCGCCTTGCGCTTGGCCTCCCGCTCTCGTTTCCGGCGAAGCAGCTCCGCCTCCCTCCGCTTCACCTGCAGCCGAATGGCGCGCAGCTGGAAGACTTCCTGCCGCCGGAGCCGGGCCGCCTTCTCAAGCGCTTCCCGGGCTTTCTGTATGCAGAGGGGAAAAAGAGAGAGAGAGGATGAGGCAGCAGGTCTGGAGAGAATGGCTTCCCTCTTCGCTTTTGCCCCTTGCTGTCCACAGTGCGCTCTGTAGCCCAGGGCAACCCCCTTCCCTCTTGCCAACGCAGGATCGCTGGATCTCTCTCTCTCTCAGCAGAGAGGTGGTCGTCCCCAAGAGCTGGCGTCCTCCCTGCTCCCGCGTAGCTCCTGCAGGGAGCAGATGGCAGGCGCCAGGCTCGGCCAGATGGCCGCATGTTCGCGAGCCGCAGCAGCATCGGTGGAGAGGATAATCAGGCTCACTCTGGCAAGCGGCCCAGAAGGCAGCCCCCATTGCCACGGCTTCTCAAGGGCAGCTCAGGGAGCAAGCCCTGGCAGAGGCTTAGGTGCCTGCACAGGAAGGAGTACGGGCGTGTGTAGAAACGCACACAGAGAGAAACAAAACAAAAGGGCATTTTACGCACTCACAGGGCAACTGGTCTGTGCATCCCTGCACTACAACAACTATCGTTTTGCACCAAACTTTGCCCCGAGGAAAAGCTAGATTGTACAGTCTACATGTGCTATGGAGGTTTGGCTCCTCTTATTTTGATTTTTTTTTTTATTTTTTTTTTTTTTTTGCAGCTTAAGAGGAGGAAGCAGCTATGCACAGGAGAAAATGCCCCTGCTTTTTACCAAGCTACTTCCCACTGGTTTCTGAGACTTCAGTAAAGAAATGTCAAGATTCTTTCAAGCACATAACCACCGGGGCCAGAAATGTCGTGCTTGATTTTACAGGAAAGGGAGGTGCTGAGGAACCTGAATCCTCTGGCTATTCCGTTTCGTAGGATTCTGTGCTCCAGCAGGACCAAAGTGCGCATGGACAGCCCTGTTCACCAGAGGCCTTGTGGGAAGCTGCCATGCCCCATGCAACCATGAGCCCCTTTTGTGGCTGTGCTTATAGTGAGCTTCACTTCCAGAGACAAGAGAATAGAGAAACAGCCCACACCCACATCTTAAGAGGCAGGGGAGGCTATGGTAACTCAGCTGTAATTAGCTTTTGGCTAATTAGTTTAATCTGTGACCTTTTAAACTGGGGAGTGTGTGTTATTGTTACTGTTTGGTGCTGTGCTATGTATTTTTGTGTTTTTATATTGTAAACCACCCTGCGATCCTGCGCAGGGGTACCTCGGGTTACAGACGCTTCAGGTTACAGACTCCACTAACCCAGAAATAGTACCTCGGGTTAAGAACTTTGCTTCAGGATGAGAACAGAAATTGTGCTCCGGCGGCAACAGGAGGCCCCATTAGCTAAAGTGGTGCTTCAGGTTGAGAACAGTTTCAGGTTAAGAACGGACCCCCGGAACGAATTAAGTTCTCAACCCGAGGTACCACTGTAATAGTAACAGTAACGACAACAACAACGACAACAGTTATTGTTGCATAGTGCTGAAGAGAGTCTGAGCTGTGAGGGTGGGTGCCCCCAGTTCAAATGCCGCCTCTGCACGTGGCTCAGTTCCCAAGATCCTTTGCAAAAGGTCACATGTGTGTTTCAAGTGTATGGCATGCACAGTCTGTGGTTGACCAAAGGCAACCTTATCTTTTCAGTCCCATGTAGGAGGAGCTGGGGAAGGCTAATACCAGTATTTGGGACAAGGTCTTACAAAGAAGTGTTAATTTCTTTAATAATGAACACTGAGAATAAAGCATCTATTCTTGTGAATATGAGGGAAAGAGGAGCATCCTCCTTTAATCCACCACAGTACTGAAAGTCCCAGGCCAAAGTCCTGGTGCAGATCAACTCACGGCCCCAAAGGCAATGACCCAGATATGAACAAGAAAACATCACTCAAAGACCCAGGTGCATAATTTGGGGGTGGAGGGGGGCCCACAACTGGAATCCCCCCCCCTGCTTGATATTCTACATACGAAATATTTAAGTTTTTCAACCAACGAACCATTTTTCCCAAGACATGTTCCACGACAGGGACAGGGGTCCCTTGGCCTTCTGTTGGGACCACATCCCCTCTTACCATTGTCCACACTGCCTTGGGCTAATGGGGAGCTGGGAGTCCAATCACCACCTGGAGGGTCCCTGCTCTAGAAAAACAACACGCCTGAATACTTGGCTGAACTTGATTCAAGATGGAAAGTGCAAGGAACCAGGCATTAACTGGTTGTGTTTAGCCTAACAGAGGACTGAGGGCTGACATGACAGGCCATCTTCAAATACAGCCGTACCTTGGTTTTTGAACAGCCTAGTTCTTCAATGTTTTGGCTCCCGAACGCTGCAAACCCGGAAGTGACTGTTCTGGTTTGTGAATGCTCTTTTGGAAGCCGAATGTCCGACGGGGCTTTCAATTGGTTGCAGGAGCTTCCTGAAGCCAATCAGAAGCCACGCCTTGGTTTCGGAACGTTTTGGAAGTCGAACACACTTCCGGAACAGATTCTGCTCGACTTCCAAGGTACGACTCTACCTGACAGGCTGCCACATGGAAGGTGGAGAAAGCTTGTTTCCTGCTGCCCCAGGGGGTAGAACCCAAAGCAATGGATTCAAACGACGCAAAGGGGATCCTGACTAAACATCAGGAAGAACGGACTACCTCAGAACGTAAGGGGGAACCTCAGTATTTAAACAGAGGTTGGACGACCATCTGTATGGGATTCTTTAGCTGCAATTCCTGCGTTTCAGGAGGGCGGTTGGACCAGATGACTCTAGGGAGCCTTCCAAGCCTACAACTCTATGGTTCTGGGATATAAGGGAGGGGCTCAGGCACAACCACAAATCTGGGGCTGTGTGTAAATTTTGCACTAGACCGGGGACAAACCCACCTTCCGCTTGGCCTCCTTCTCCTTTTTCCGCTGGCGCTCTGTTTTCTTTTCTCCTGCCGCCACTCGGGGCAGACGAGGTATGGGAGCGGCGTCCACCTGCGACTTTCCCTCCTGAGGTTCCGACGGGCTCTCCTGCTGCCCTTCGCCGTCCGACTCCTCCTCCAAGAGGCCCTCGCACTGCTCCTGGAACACCGTCTCCTGCAAGTGCGGAGGGAAGCTGCATCATTAGGAATGGGTTGGGGATGGAGAGAAACTTCGCACACCCAGCCTGGGCTGCGTCTTCTCTCAGTGACTGATAGCGTTCGATCAATTGTCCTCAAAAGATGTGCCAACTCTCTTAGGGAGAAGCAGGCCGCTGCAAAGACAAAAAAGCTCTTTCCCATTTCACTCTGTATGATACCTTCGGCCTGCACATTGATATATTTGAAAGGAGCCAGCAGAGCCAGACAGGGTTCAGCACACCCCGTGTGGTTTTATTTCATTTACCTATAGAAGCATAAGCCATATCATAAAATATCAGTGTCCGACACTGAAACACAAAATAAAGAACCAGGCAGGTAGTCATTTTAAAAAATTAAAACTCAGCAGCTACAAAAGGCCTGTTGGCACGAACACGTCTCATAACAGATACCTAAAGGTCAAAAAGAGAGCAAAATCTTTGCTGGAAGAGTGTTCCTTTGCAAGGGCCTGGCGATGCTATATGGCTGACTTCTAGTGGAGGCCAATCGGGCCTCTGTACGTGGAAGGACAGCTAACAATTATTATTGCTCTATTATTTATTAAATGCCGCCCTTCATTCGAAGATCCCAGGGCAGTTCACAACAGAAAAGCACAAAGGGAGAATATGAAATACATGGTAAAACCAAAACAATCCAGTAAACCCCCCCCCCCACTTTCAATGGGTTTACTTTGAGTATGACTAACGCTGGATACAACCCAGGCTATTGGGATGCTGAAGGTCCCTCTGAATCCCTGTGGCAGCATCTCCATTACCTAAGCAGTTAATAATTAGTGATACAGTCACAACGCTCCTCTGGATTTCAGTGACTGAGCAGGGATACCAGGGCTCTGGGGCCCTTATCCTGGACCCACGCTGACCAGGGCTTTGTATTTCAACACAAGAACCTTGGATCTGGCTTGGTTTCTCCAGCAAGTCTTGCCCAAACCCCACTAGCAATGCTTAAGTTGAAGGCTGATCACTGCCAAAGCATGGCGCCCAAAATGGGGAAAGCACGTACCTCATACCAACGCATTCATATTGAGTCTCTGACTCCAAAAAGTAACACTTAAAAGCCCTCAGCTGCATTTAAATTTAACATACAGAAGGACCCAGGACCCAGGATCTTGCATGGCTCTTCCAAGCCTTAGGCTGGTTCCTGGCTCCTTCCCTAGGCTTGGGGGCTTTTGCTGTTTGGTGGGAGGCTGCTGTTGCTGCTGCTGCTGAGTGCCAGGCCCTGGCACCTCTGGGCAGGATTATTCACATCTTCTCAGAGGCTGGCACATCCCTTTAAACTGATACAGTGCTGTAGGGTTAAGGCCTATTAGGAGGCTAAATATACGCTCTCCTCAGGCCAAGTGAGGAAACTGGCTTGCTTCTAGTGGGAGAGGGGTGCTAACCACGGGCAAAGCGGCCACGTTACCCTTTCCTGGTCCTCCACAAAAGAGGATTCAGCAAGGAGGGGCTGAGAGCTACCAAGTGGCAACTTTTCATCTACATAAGCACAATGACTTATTGCTGCCAGGCTGCGATACCACAGCTCACCCCTCCAGGATCACACCTACTAAAAAGCCAGGAAGTGACAAATTGTGATCTTGTCATGCAGCACCTGAACTGTCAACGTGTTTACCTAAACCTCTAATTCTCACACTGCGTCCCTAGGAAGTTTATCCGGGGCTTCTCTGGAAGATCGATAGCAGCAGCAAGTAAGTATCCATGAAAAGGCAGCTTCTGAAAACTCCTCCCTCTACCAACCCCAAGAATCTCCTCCTGTGATGCACAGATGCAACTTAGCAGGGATAAAAATGTGGGAAGTGTTTTCCTTGAGATGGAAAGATTGAAAAGCCCCGGCATAGATGAGCCATTGTCATTTTATGGGCCTCTGAAGCTTTAGTGACCATCACCCCTGGCAAACATGGAAAGGATGGCATAACGATGTGCTCTTAGGAGAAGGTAACGGACAGGACAGCTTGACTGACTCTATCCAAGACAAGGCCCTCTGCACTCTTTGCACAAACAGGTCACACTGCTGCTTCCTTGAGAGCCGAGGAAAAAACCAAGACAGCCTCCCCACAACCTGGCAACTCCAAGACGTCACTGTTCGGACTCCAATTCCCATAATCCCTAACCAATGCTCTGGAGTCCATGTCCAACATCTGGAGGGCACCAGGTTGGGGAAGCTTGCCCCAGGATATCGTGACCAAGTCTTCACTTGATACAATCCTCTGGTGGCACCTCTGCTCCTTCTGCTATTGTTTTTGTCCTCCCAAGAACAAGGTCAGAATGCCAACAAGGCCGCAGGTCAATTCCCCAACAGCCTCAGCAGTGGAACTCCCTTCTGCACTGCAGGGTCAAACGCTCACCTCAGTGGGGGCTTCATCCACCGTGGGGAACTTCAGCTGACGCTCCAATCGCTCCGCTGCCTTCTGCTTCTTCAGCTCAACTTCGTGGGCTTGGAGGAGGAGGGCCTGCAAAGGGGGAGGGAGCGACGTGAACAGCGGAGGAACAGGCCTAGCCATCCCTCGTGGGACCTCCGCTGTGATGTGGGACTGCTTCACTCATCCTGGAACGCTCTCTTCCAGGTCAGGCCCAAATGTGGCCCTTCAGCCCTCTCCGTCTGGCCCTCAGGATCATTCTCAAGCTACTTCTCTCACCAGCCCTGCTCCACACCCTCCCTGGGTGCTGTTTCCTGGCTGCAATGCTTTATTAAACTGTGATACCACTCATTTGCCTGGCTGGCTGGCTGGCTGAGCCAGTGTGGCATAAAGGTTAGAGTGCTGGGACTATGACCTGGGAGAGGCCAGGGTTCGAATCCCCCACTCAGCCATGAAGCTAATGCTGGGTGACCACGGTGTCAAGTCACCACCACTTAGCCCATGGGTAGGCAAACTAAGCCCAGGGGGCCAGATCCGGCCCAATCACCTTCTAAATCAGGCCCGCAGATGGTCCAGGAATCAGCAGGTTTTTACTTGAGTAGAATGTGTCCTTTTATATAAAATGCATCTGTAGGTTATTTGTGGGGGCCTGCCTGGCATTTTTACACGAGTAGAATGTGTCCTTTTATATAAGATGCATCTCCAAATCTGACTCTAGTCCCGTCTGCCACTAGCATGTGGCCCCTGGAGGCTAGCTGATGAGGAAATATGGCCCTTGAACTGAAAATGGTACCCCACCCCCAGTTCAAAAAAATGTGGTGTGTTCCCCTGGTGCCTCCGTTGCCTATGCTTGCAGATACCTGGTGGGCTTCGAAACTGGGGTTGTACGACCCTCCTGGGGGAATGACCTCCACGGCCGGCAGCTGAGATCGAGGCTTCTGCAGACGCTCCGGGCGCTAAGGAGAGATAAAGAGAGGCTGAAGCGGCCCCCGGCTCCTCACGCAACCACCCCTGCTCAAAAGCGAAGCCCCCAACGTACCTTCACGGGCTGTTTTTTGGTCTGCTCCAGGAACCAGGTATCCTTCCCAGCCAGGGCTTTGTCCAGCGGGTCTGGGAAGACAAAAAAAGGAAGGGGAGGAGAAAGAAAGCATGTCACAAGGCCAACAAGAGCCTGAGCTTCTGCTTCTTCTGAACAAGGTGTGAGATGCAGCCTCTGGGGCAGCAGCCACTCAATTCTCCCCCCACCAGCACACATACCGGCCTGCTCTGCTTTGGCAACAGTTGCCAACCTGGCCGGAGAGTGTGGGCGGGCAGTCACGTTCCAGCCACCCACGGGAACCGGACAGTGGCCTGGAGGGAGGTCATTTTGTCCTCTGAAGCACTTAGATTAGCCCTGAACCTTTGACCCCAGGCAGCTGGGGGGGTGGAGGGGGGGGTAGGAAGAGAGGAGGAGGCGGCAGCGGCAGCGGCAGCAGCCGCCAGGAAGGATAAACACAGCAGGCACCTGAAGGCGGGGGAGAAAAGGGGAGGGGGAGCGAGGGAGGACTGTAGCTGCTCCAACCTGCTTGAATGAGTGTCAGCCGGGATGGAGAGAAATGCCAATCACCGCCCACCACCTTGTTAGCTGAGCCAGAAGGGCCAGGCAACTCCCGCTGGAAGCAACATGCAGAGCATGTGGGAGGGATTCCCCGCAAGGGGAAATCCCACAGGGCCAGCCTGGCCAACTGGGTACGTCTGCTTAGGGAGCCAACCCAGCAGATGATTCTCTCTGCCATCGGGCTGCCCTTTGCAGTCTCCGGGTCACAGAAGAGAGTCCCAGAGGCCAGCTTGTGCTCTCTTCGTCTCCCCGCCTCTTCCCAGCCAAAGCTGGAAAGAGAAGTCAGGACGAATAGCTCTCAGCATCTCTCCTCTAACTACCAGAAGCCCTCATAACTTTTAAGATAACACAAATTCTTAAAACAGCCAGGATTTATTTTAAATTTTTTGGGGGGCGGATGGAGACAGAGGAAAAAAGAGACGCAGCACAGATTCCACCCCTGGGTTCCTAAAAATGATCCTTTTCAGCACGTCGCTGTATAAGTGCTGACCTCTCCTGGAGAAAGCTAGCATGACACTGGGCCATGACCTAGATAGAATCTGGAGGCCACGCTGACTTCCTTCCCCTCCCAGCTGAAGAGATTAAAAGCTGGAACAGGTACACATCTTGTACCGTAGAAAAGGCGGAGGGGATGAAGACAAAACCAGGAAGCCGATACACACATGTGATTACAGGTACGTCTACTAGAGATAAAGAGATTCAACCACGTGTTGGGGAGCGGGGAATGTACAGTGCATGTCCCCAGAAGAGACACAAAAATCACACACACACCCCCCCCAAGACCACAAAGGATGGCCATCTATGTAACAGGCACACCTACATCAACCTGCGCAAGTAAGAAGAGAATAAATGGCGCAGCAGGTGGTATCACGTCTGCATCACATCAAGCATGAAATGACATTTCAAATCGCTGCCTTTAAGTTTCTGTTCAGCCCTTGCAAACCAGGCACATTCGACCCACAAAACATAACTTCGAACAAGCAACCAGGTTGCAAAAGTCTCGAGGGGGCAGCCAGGGTGGGTTCTGTTTCGTTTTTAAAAAACGGCATCGTTGAAAAGTGGAATTGGGTTCAAGAAGTGTCAAATTAGGTGGTTGGGTTCCTCAAGAAGGTTTCACCCATGCCATTCACAGCACCGCAAGGCATGAAGCAGAGACGCGGAGAAGGGAAGATGAGCAGCAGAAAACATGACCGGAAGAGCAAGGAGCTACAGGTGAGAGGACAACCTGCTGCAAAATGCAGCAGCCGTTCCTTGCACGACTCTCAGATGTTTCCAGGAAAAGCAACTACTGTGGGGTATTCTCAGCCCCCGTCAGTTATGGCAATGAAACCCGGGACAACTAGATATGTGGAAGGGTGACACAACTTTGTCCTCCATCTCTAGGGCAAATGTATTTGAGATGCTGGAGGGCGAAAGTAGCCTGCATGCATATAGGGTTCCACACAGACGAACATCCTATTGAATTAGCTGGACACCAAAGCCCTCACATGCCACTAGAGCTTCCCTCCAGATGCACGCAAATGCTGCATGCAAAGGAACTGGCCAGTAGCTTAGGTGATGCTTTACGTGAGATGCTGGGCCACATAGAATGACCTTCAAGATATGGGTGGTACTGTGGTCTAAACCACTGAGCTTCTTGAGCTTGCCAATCGGAAGATTGGCAGTTCAAATTCGTGTGATGGGGTGAGCTCCTGTTGTTCTGTCCCAGTTTCTGCCAACATAGCAGTTCAAAAGCACACCAGTGCAAGTAGATAAATAGGTACCACTGCGGCAGGAAGATAAACGGCGTTTCCGTGCCCTCATGGTCTCCTGTTGCACCAGAAGCGGTTTAGTCATGCTGGCCACATGACCCGGAAAGCTGCCTGTGGACAAACGCCAGCTCTCTCGGCTTGAAGTGAGATGAGCGCTGCAACCCCATAGTCGCCTTTGACTGGACTTAACCGTCCAGGGATTATTTACCTTTTTACCTTTTACCCTTCAGGAGACCTGGAACCCCATTCAGGCCCAATATCCCATGAAAACTGGCTTGCTAACCGCTGACTTATAACCAAAGCATGAGGCTATGCTCACCTGCTGGACCTTCCAAAAGGATGTAACCTCTACTCCACCACACCTGTTTATAAAGGGGGATGGGGTAGCAGCAGTGAAACTCTCAAGTCCCACCCACCTAACTGTAACTCACAAGACTCCTCTCTCTTTCTAGAGCTAGGGATAGAATTATTGCACCTGACTGCCGTCTCGACTTACTTGAGTCTGACCACATGTCATAGAACGTCCTGGAAGGATCGATGCCGCTGCCTGCTTCTGCAGCTTTCACCGCCGGGGGCTTCTGCAACCTCTCCTGAAGGAGGCGCTCTTTCCGTGGCACCACCCCTTTCTCCGTCAACTTCTCCCAAAGCCGCTGCTTCCTCTTTAGCTTCTTGCCGTTAGGAACCTGATGGGCGAGGATGCTAAGGAGAATAAAGACAAGTTCTTGGTCAAGCACAGGGGTCAGCAACCTTTTTCAGCCGTAGGCCGGTCCACCGTCCCTCAGACCATGTGGGAGGCCGGACTATATTTTGGAAAAAAATAATGAACAAATTCCTATGCCCCACAAATAACCCAGAGATGCATTCTAAATAAAAGGACACATTCTACTCATTTAAAAACATGCTGATTCCCGGACCGTCCGGAGGCAGGATTGAGAAGGCGATTGGGCCGCATCTGGCCCCCGGGCCTTAGGTTGCCTACCCCTGGTCAAGCAGGACTGCCGTCACCCGAGCCACCGTCAGCTGATGCTGACAATTACGAGGTAAATGGATAAATACTGTCTGATACTGCACAAGACAGCTGCTTATTGAGAGGACCTGAACCAGCCCTTTCCCCCACTTCCTGAATCATACCTAGCAACTCGAAAAAACCCTCTGGTTGCTCCCTCACTTTACTTCCCGATACTGTAGCAGCAGCACCTTTAATCTCAGGGCAGCAAAAACAGGGTCTCCTCCTCTGAAGCCCATGGGATGTTGGGGAGGCAAGCTACCTAAAGAGAATGGTAGTTCGAAGGAGGACATTGACCAGCTGGAAAGGAAGCCACAGAGCTGTAAGAAGTGCATCCTAAAGAGTCTAAGTCATATGATGAAAGAGTGGCTGAACTAAACTTTGTGGGGAGGAGAAATGCTGAAATATTCCTAATACTGAAAAGGTCAAAAAGTAGGAGAGAAGCACTCACACTTCCCTGAGAATCTGACAGGCAACAGAATGGAAGGAAATTACTACTGTGAATTTCTATTCCCAGAGTCTCCTGGAGGAGTGCTTGTAGTATGGCTATATGTAGAGTAAGAAAAAGGCTCCAATGTAGTTCAGTGAACCAAGTTGTGTAAAGAGACTGTGCGAAGGGCAGCCTGCTGGGTGTTATGCAAGTTAGCGCTGGCGCTCCCAAACTTACAACTTATGCTGCCTGGCCGCACCCTCCCTCTCTTGCCTCTAATTGTCTCCCTAAAGCTCAAAGGCTCAGATGGGGGATATCAAGAGCGCCAGACAGGCAACGGGTTTCCTACAGTCTCTTCTGCACAACCCAGAAGAAGACTTACTCTTTGGGTGGAGGCACTTTGGAATCCGGCTGCAGGATCAAGTCGATCTTCAACGGCTTCTCTTTGCCACATTTCTGTTTTCGGACTGGAAGGAAAATGCAAGCCAAGGATTCATCAGAGGCACAAACAGCACGATGAAGTAAGTTGAGAGCAGGAGTCGCGAGTCCCACTGCAGGAGGCAGCTTATACTGCATGCAATGGGAACACTTTTGATCCAGGCTCCAATTTCTCTGGTATTCACAACCCAAGTTGACCCTTCTCGTTTGTTGCAGCCTCTTACCTTTTTCCTGAATGCCAGTGTCTACGAAGAAGAGGGTTTCGTTGGGTTTCTCTGACACAGGTCCTCTGGAGAGAAGGGAAAAAATAAACTTGGACCACTACAGGATGACTATTCTCCAGGCCCCAGATATACAGCCAACACTACCATTCTGCTCCTGCATTGTAACAACACTGAGAGACAGGAAGGTCAGGGTTTGAATCTCCACTCAAGTCATGAAGACCAATGCGTAACCAATGTGTAACCTTGGGTCAGTCACCATCTCTCATCCTAACCTACCTCACAGGGTTGTTGCTGTGAGTATAAAATATGGGGGGGGGACCACATACATTACACTGAGCTTCTAAGGTGGCATATATATAAAAATAATGCAATAATAAACACTGCGAATCCAAATCTCAGGCCACTCCACATTGCCCTCAAGATCTGCACACACACTGGCTATTTGCACCAACAAAACATTTCCTCTCAGAGGTTTGGCCTCCTGGAGGGGGGCGGGCTCTACTCCAGCCCATAATGTCTGCTGCACACCAATGCCCCATAACTGTGGGTTCATCATCGTCTACTCCCTAGTAATTATCTCCCCGCACTTCTGCAACTGACTCCTCCTATAACTATCAGTTCTTCAGCACCCCTCTGCTTATTTCAACTTCAACCTCTCCATTTCTCTACAAAGAAAGGCAAGAAGGCACAAGAAAGGTGCATGAAACCACACATGGGAAATGTGGATAGAGAGGTTGTTTCTGCTGACTCTTGTAATACTAGAACCCTATGGGGTCGATCCAACAAAGCCTGATAGGTGGGAGATTTGGGACAAGTGAAGAACTGCATCACACAACACATAGCTGAGATTTCATGATAAGGCAGTATATAGAACTAATTATTAAAAAAGCTAATCAGCAGAATTCACTGCCACAAGGCGGAGGGATGGGCAGTTATAGGAATTATAAGGTCTCAAATATAGAATAAATGTTGATAATTGCACACATTCATAAATATATAAACCACATGTCTAAAATAGTATAGGAGACCAATCCAAAAGCCAACTTGGCTGGAAACTAAGGAGCACAAGGCTATCAGTAGCTCTGACAACCAAGTCTTCCCTCCATTGATCCCCTGAATACCAAAGGCTGGGAATCACCAGTGGGGAGGGTTCCACCGGCATTGTGCTTTCCATTTTTACGTTCGGAATTTTCTTGGCGGTCAACAAAAGAGGTTTAGAGACTGTCTCAAGGCAAATCTAAAAAATGTAGTATAAAGACCGACAACTGGTAAACACTGGCCTGCGAGCGCTCCAGTTGGAGAACAGCCTTTACCAAAGGTGTTGTGGGCTTTGAAACAAAATATATATATAAAAAATTCCTTCCAGTAGAGACCAACTAAGTTAGTTATTGGTATGAGCTTTCGTGTGCATGCACGCTTCTTTGAAGACACGCGGACTCAGGATGCAAGGGAGAAACGTACTAAGAGGAAGGAAGGGATGCTTGGCAAATCCACACCGTGATCGACTCCCATCCGGAAACCTATATCCCCACTATGGAATGACGTCTGGATCCAGAATTAGCCTCCACAGTCAATTACAGAGTCACTGTTAAGACCATGTTCGTGGAAGACAATCTTACTCGGCTACAAGGGATCGCCAGAGAACAGGCTGCTGCTGGGTGAGGGTCCTGACCCAGCAGGGGTCTGTTTGGGTCCTGGGCCTCTGGGTCCTGACCCAGCAGGGGGCTGTTTGGGTCCTGGGCCTTTGGGTCCTGACCCAGCAGGGGGTTGTTTGGGTCCTGGGCCTTTGGGTCCTGACCCAGCAGGGGTCTGTTTGGGTCCTGGGCCTCTGGGTCCTGACCCAGCAGGGGTCTGTTTGGGTCCTGGGCCTCTGGATCCGGACCCAGCAGAGGGCTGTTTGGGTCCTGGGCCTCTGGGTCCTGACCCAGCAGGGGGCTGTTTGGGTCCTGGGCCTCTGGGTCCTGACCCAGCAGGGGGCTGTTTGGGTCCTGGGCATCTGGGTCCTGACCCAGCAGGGGTCTGTTTGGGTCCTGGGCCTTTGGGTCCTTACCCAGCAGGGGTCTGTTTGGGCCCTGGGCCTCTGGGTCCTGACCCAGCAGGGGTCTGTTTGGGTCCTGGGCCTCTGGATCCTGAAACAGCAGAGGGCTGTTTGGGTCCTGGGCCTCTGGATCCTGACCCAGCAGAGGGCTGTTTGTCTGCCTATTCCATCAGGAGCCCTGCTGGGTTATGGCCATAGGCCCCTTCAGAGGCAAACCATGGGCGCCCCGCCGGGTATGGTGACCCCCCCCGCCCTCAGCCCTCCTGGGGGATGATATAGGCTGCTCCTGAACCTGGAGGCTCCACGCTTCGACCGCCCCCCGCGCCCCCGCCGAGGAGGTTCGGTGCCAGGCTCACCCCAGCTGCCTCAGCTCGGCCGCCTTCTCCTCCAGCCAGTCTCCCAGGTCCCGGCCGAGCTTGGCCTCCGGCCCCCGCCACCGCTTCCAGCCCTTCTTGCGGTTCCTGGCGCCCAGGCCCCCCGCCCGCCGAGAAGAGAGCCGGCCCGGGTCGCGCGAGTTGGGGCCGAAGCCCAGGAAGGCCGCCTCGGCAGGAGGAGAAGCAGCACCAAGAGGAGCCGCCGCCGCCGCCGCCGCCGCCGCCATCTTGGGCCACGAGAAAGAGCGAGTCGAGGGGGCAGGGCGCCGGCGTCGCTTTCCTTCCGCGCGAAACAGGAAGTGAGAACGGTCAACTTCCGGCGGCCATTTTGGGAGAGGCACCCGCCATAGGAAGAGAGAGGGCGGGGAGTGGAGAGGGACAGGTGAGGTCAACTTCCGGTGTTAAATTTAAAGGCGCCGTCCTGCTACCACCACCACCACCATCATTGCATTGTAGAGTTGTACGGAGCCACGGGGGTCATCCAGCCCAACTCCTTGCATGGCAGGGGGGTGAACTAGATCAGTGTTTCCCAACCTTGGGCCTCCAGCTGTTTTTGGACTACAATTCCCATCATCCCTGACCACTGGTCTTGCTAGCTAGGGATGATGGGAGTTGTAGTCCAAAAACAGATGGAGGCCCAAGGTTGGGAAACACTGAACTAGATGACCCTCGGGTCTCTTCCCACTCTTCTGTGATTCTAATGCAGGAATCTTTTGCCCAGAGCAGAACTCGAACCCACAACCCTGACATAGAATGTTCGTGTTCTGCTGAGTGAGCTATCCCAGCAGCGCCATTAAGCAACAGGAGTTGCAGTATCATCTATGTATTTATTACCACCACTGGAGTCAGGGAATGTATGCAAGCAGAGCGGGGAGGTCGCTGAGTTACTTGGGATGGGGAGTGGGGCTTGCCCTTTCCCCCTGACCCACGCGGCATTTGGGGTTTGTGAGTTTAGAGAGAGGAGGCAGGTTAGAAATGCATGGAGAAAGTGGATGGAGGAGAGTTTTCCTCCCTCTTTCATAACACTGAAGCTCCGACTGGACTTCCATTGAATCTGAATGTTGGAACAGTGGAACTCCCTCCCACACATAGCTGTCAATTTACAGATTTGAAAATAAGGGACCAGCAGCCTCGAAAATAATAAGGGATCAGCAGCCAAGATAAGGGATTTTGCTTGGCTTATGAGTTCCATTGGCCCTTCCCTGCCTGGGAGAGACTCTCTCCCACGCCGCCTGTGAGCCTGTCATGAGGTGGTTGCGGCGCTGCCATGGCAGCTGAAGCGCTGCCCTTCTGTGTCCCTCCCCATCCCCTCCTCTTCCTCCTCCCTCAGGCTGCCTCCTCAGCTGCCACCACCGCTGCCGCCTCCAGCTTCCCCTGGCAGCGTGGCAGAAGTCTCGCAAGAGAGGGGCTGCCTGCCCTCCCGCCGCCACCCGTCTCCTCACGATGTGCCCCTGAGGGGGAAAAGAGAGAGACGGAGACGCGGCAGCTCGTGCACACGCTCTCTCTCACAGCGGAGGACCCCGAGCCGCTGCTTCCCTCCCGAGCCGGGCGAGCATGAAACCCGGGAAATTTAAGGGACATCATCAATCCGGGACAGCAGCGGGACACGGCTCTGGGATAAGGGAGTTTCCCGCCAAATAAGGGACGGTTGACAGCTATGCTCCCACAGGAGACAGATGGCCACCAACTTTCAAAGAGGATTGGACAAATGCACAGCGGAGGAGAGGGCTCTCCGTGGCTACTGACAATGGAGAAGGGGAAGGAGGGTTGGTATTTTATGTTTTTGGAGAAATATAGGGTTGATCTTTCTTTAGGGGTGAGGAGAAAATGTGGGGCTGGACTAGATGACCCTTGTGACCCCTTCCGACTCTTCAAGTCTATGATTCTATGATTCCCTACTCCTGAGGTATATGATAAATCAAAGTATGCACACATATGCATGTCCATTGTCAGTTTTGCATGCAGCCGCTAGGGGACAGGCTTGCCCCAGTCCATCTGGGCTCTGGAGGGGCCGGGTGCTGGGTGTGGCTGGCAAAGGCCAGGGTGGTGAGTGTGTTTTTCCAACACTGCTAACTGTTTTCACAGGAGTTTGAGGGCTGGCGGATGTTTCCCCTCGGTATTCATGCCGCACCATCCGCCAGCTGGAAGATACAGGCTCCCTACAGTTGCTTAAGTCAAAAGTAATCCCCGTGGCGTCAGGGGGGAAAGGGGGCATTAAACATAATGCCAGCCACCCATACAAAACCCAGCCCCCCAAAAAAATTTGTGCTTTCTGTTTTGCACCAGGAGAAACATGTGAAACCTGCAAATCGTTACAGGGGACAACCAGATGTGTGCATTTTGCAGAAATGGAAGAGATCACTTGGACTTGCGATACCATAATGTATGGATTATTGCAATCTGACTCATCATCCCTTACTGGTCCAGAGAGGGAAGGAGACTCCAGACAGATTTTTATTTTATTTTATTTTTTGCAATATGGTGCAAGTTTCCTGAAGCCTTTCATTATCTGGAACAGAATCTTGCTCCATCATAATTGCAGAGACCAGTTGGGTTGACTGCCAGACTAATAGTTTGGGACTGGAAGCTTGGAGACTTCACTGGTGGGACTTCTCTATATCTTGCTGCACAGAAGGATGGGACTTAGTTTATCTTCTGCGCAGACTCACACATGGCTGTTTTATCCCTGTTTTATTTCAGTGTGCTCTTCGATAATCGATGCCTGCATATCTTCCAGTGTGCAATCTCTAAAATCCTGCAAAACTTTGAGGTTCCTTGGGAGGTGTAGTGTTTTGTTGGCAAATTTTATAGAGCCCTGATGTCGCTTTTGTGATTTAAACAGCAGGCCTGTGTGCTTATCCCTGCACCTGTCCGCAAGTCTGCTCGGCATATAAATAAAGACAAGATCGCAAAGCCACTGTAAAAGTCCAGCACTCTTCTCTCCAACTGCAACTTACCCTAAATGCTGCCTGGAGGTTCCTAGTGTTTGGGGAACTGGGAAGCAAAAAATAAAAACTTACACTGGCTTTATTCATACGACAGTTTATTCCCCATTGTTTCCCTAACTGCTAATTTCTTCATTATATATGAGCTTTCACACAACTCAAGAGCTGCTCCCAGAAAACTATTGCAATATACAGGTACAGTGGTACCTCGGGTTAAGTACTTAATTGGTTCCGGTGCTCCGTTCTTAACTTGAAACTGTTCTTAACCTGAAGCACCACTTTAGCTAATGGGGCCTCCTGCTGTTGCCGGAGCACGATTTCTGTTCTTATCCTGAAGTAAAGTTCTTAACCCGAGGTACTATTTCGGGGTTAGCGGAGTCTGTAACCTGAAGCGTATGTAACCCGAGGTACCACTGTATAATGCATCTTTAGCGTTCATCTCCATGGTTTTTTTTAATTCCAGGAAAGAATGTGGGAGTAAAGTGACAAAATTTGGGACAGTATATAAGTTTACACTTCTTTCTTGCTCTTTTCATGGACTAATTGTGGTGGTGGTGGTGGGCATCCAGTGGGTCAGTGCATCTGACTGTTAAGCAGAAGGTTTGTGGTTTGAGCCCATCCAGAGAGTGCTGTGGGTGGGATCCCTGCATTGCAGGGGGTAGACTAGATGACTCTTGGTGTCCCGTCCAATTCTACAATTCTATTATTTGTTATAGAAAGAAGTTGCCTCCTTTTCCCTTATGTGGTATCCAAGAGCCCGTCTAGAGTCCTTAGGTGGGTTCCCTATTGGAAGGAGAAAATAACAGAGGCCAACCAGAGAATATTGGGAAGCTCGTAAGACTGATCTTTATTCAACTGTTGCAACAGGATGCTCACTGCGACACGCAGGAGGAACCCCGAACAATGGTGTGCAAGCCCAAATACATAGACTTTTGAAACTGCCCACCTTGTAGCTCAAGACCACCCCACAAAACATCATACATACATCACAGAAGGGGGCGGTCTACAGCAGAAATATGCCACAGGAGGCGGTCTACAGCAGAAATCCTGTTAATGGCAGTCCTTTTTTTCTGGGGGGATGCAGGGGTACGCATACCCCTAAACATTTTGTGAATCTAACTTTGGCCTCATTGAGGGGCAGTATTTCAATATGAGTAGGAAAATGAGAGTACCCCTAAACATTTTTTTAAGAAAAAAAAAAAGCACCGGTTAATGGTCACCTGGGCAGCCTGGCCATTATTTTGTGATGGTAAATACTTTAATTCCTGAAACCAGATCACAGGCTCACAGGTAAGCAAAAGACAATGGAGAGGCTTTTCCCATTTCCTTCCTCCTTGCAGAGAAATAGATGAGGTCAATTTGGGAGAGTCAAAATGGCTTCAGGATTGCTCTCCTGTACCATTTAAGACACATGGTTTATGCACGTATGTATGTGTGTGCCTTGTACATTTATGAATGTTTATTTTATATTTGGGAACTTAAGAGTTCTTGTAACAGATTCTACAACTGCTTATATCTGAGGCATAAGAAATTTCGAAGAGAAATCCCAATGCAGGCTTACTACCTTGGGCCCAGGAGGCCCAAGAGCTAAATGCAGAAAATTGTGTACTTTGGTTCTGTAAACGGCCTTGCATAAAGGTAAAGGTAAAGGTACCCCTGCCCGTACGGGCCAGTCTTGACAGACTCTGGGGTTGTGCGCCCATCTCACTTAAGAGGCCAGGGGCCAGCGCTGTCCGGAGACACTTCCGGGTCACGTGGCCAGCGTGACATCGCTGCTCTGGCCAGAGCCAGAGCCAGAGCCAGAGCCGCACACGGAAACGCCATTTACCTTCCCGCTGGTAAGCGGTCCCTATTTATCTACTTGCACCCGGAGGTGCTTTCGAACTGCTAGGTTGGCAGGCGCTGGGACCGAGCAGCGGGAGCGCACCCCGCCGCAGGGATTCGAACCGCCGACCTTTCGATCGGCAAGTCCTAGGCGCTGAGGCTTTAACCCACAGCGCCACCTGCGTCCCTTAAACGGCCTTGATATAGTAATGTAAAAAGGCGGTATGCAAATTAAAACTGAAATGAAGGTGCCCTGGCCTCTCTATCTCCCCCCAGGACTTGCTCTCTCCTTCCCCACAGCCTTCCATATCCCCCCTCTTCAAGTGCCTTTTCAAAAACTGGCTGGAATGAGTCCTTGAATGCTGACAGTGCTTCTTGCCGAGTGTAATAATTAAAAATCTGCCCTTATTCCCTTATGGGGGACACAAGAACCCTTTGCAGGTTTTCCATCAGTCAGAAAAAATAAGAGGCCAACCCAGAGAATATTGAGAAGCAAAGCAGCTCGTAAGCCTGATCTTTATTGAACTGTTGCAACAGGGTGCTCCCCTTGCACGCAGGAAAAAACCAAGGTGTGCCTGCCCTTATATAGACATTTTAAGTTGCCCGCCCTGGAGTCCAAGACCACCCCCAGAAACATCATACCTACATCACAGAAAGGGTGGTGGTCTACAACAGAAATCTGAGTGCGTTGTTTACCTCATGTCTGGCAGGTTACCTGTTAATGCTTACTTGACTGGATACCCTGGGGAGCCTGGCCAGTCTTTTGTAATGATAAATACTTAGTTCCTGAGCCAAGTCACAGGCTCCCCCTATTCATACACAGACATACCCTTAAGACAGGATTTGTGAGTGAAAAGACAATGGGTGGGCTTTTCCATTTTCCTTGACCTTGCAGAGAACTCATTTGGTCAGTTTGGGAGTCAAAATGGTTTCAGGGCTGTTTTCCTCTGCTGCTTCAGACATGTGGTTTATATATTTATGTACGTGTTTGCTTGGTACATTTATGAACATTTATTATATTATATAAGACCTTAATTTTTTAATTTCGCCAAGTGTGTGCAGAAATTAGCTCACCTTGCAAAGGTTGCCATCGCTCTTGTAGCTCTGCCACTTTGCCTCTCTGGCCCCGCCCACCATTGCAATGTGGCTCCTGGAAGGTTACTCTGAAGGGAAGGCGGCCCCCAGCCTGGAATATGTTCCTCATTTCCAGGTTCTGCCGTATTATTTCTGCTAGAAGTGCGGAAGTTGGCATTCCCTGTGTCCCCTTCTCTTGCTCGGCCGCAGACTTTCCATAGAATGTACTTGGCTCCCTCCTCAATTTTCTGTACTTGGCTCCCTCCACAATTTTCTGACTCACCTTTTTAATTCTGACTCACTTCTTTCCCCCGTTCCTGCCCCACCATCTGTTTTCCACTGACCCCTGAAATGCTCTGGTCTCGGCTCTGACCTCGTTCGCGCCCCTTTTCTATGTGTGGGTAGAACCCAGAGCAAGGGTTATGTTATGTACTGAGTTGAATAGGATCCAAACTGCAGCAGTCTGATTGGTCCTAGAACAATAGGATCCAAATTGCAGCAGTCTGATTGGTCCTAGAACAATAGGATTCAGAATGCAGCAGTCTGATTGGTTGGCAGGAGCCACCCAATCATGCTCCATATATAAGTGAATCCACAACCTGATTGGCTTACATTAGAATTCCAGAACTAGCCAATCATGTGCAGCCCATTGTGTAAATAATGTATATAAAGCAGATACTTTGAGGGGACATTCATTCATTCCTCCTCACCACTATGAGCTGAATAAAGAGCATGAAATCACTTTGTGACTCTGAGTATATTTCAGGTTAGGAGCCGTTTGCTCTCAGTCTCAACTTCTGTTGCAAAATCAAAAGCAGTGACTTGGAAACGGCAGTCAGGGAAGCAGGAGACAGGAGGGGACGCAGGAAAGAAGGGAAATCCTTTATTAAGGGGGAATGAATGGTGTGCTGCAAAAATCAGATTTTCCTAAGCAGCTTGGATGACAACCACTTGGGGTTAAAGGTAAAAGTAAAGGGACCTCTGACCATTAGGTCCAGTCGTGGTCGACTCTGTGGTTGCGGCACTCATCTCGCTTTATTGGCCGAGGGAGCCGGCGTACAGCTTCCGAGTCATGTGGCCAGCATGACTGAGCCGCTTCTGGCAAACCAGAGCAGCGCACAGAAACGCCATTTACCTTCCCGCCGGAGCGGTACCTATTTATCTACTTGCACTTTGACGTGCTTTCGAACTGCTAGGTTGGCAGGAGCAGGGACCGAACAAAGGGAGCTCACCCCGTCGCGGGGATTCGAACTGCCGACCTTCTGATCAGCAAGTCCTAGGCTCTGTGGTTTAACCCACAGCGCCACCCGCGTCCCGCACAGAAGCTGTAATAGACCTTTATTCCAGATATACTGTCCTTTTAAGACTTTGGAGAGATGTCTTCCTTTGAGACTTTTGTGAGACGTCTTCCTTTGAGAGACAGCTTGGCGTGTCAGCTTCGCCTTTGAGCCGGTGACAACAACTGGGCTCAACGTCTCTAGCGCCGACTGGGCCAAGCGAGCTGCGAAAGCACTTCCAGAGACCTTCTACTGCGGGAAGCAGGTCTAAGTGCAATGGACTCACAACTTGGAGCTGTGAGCACCAAACTCAGTTCCAAAGTCAGCGGAGCACAGCAGAGTATAAACTACATGAGCGACGGCTCTGAAGCATAGCTTATTTTATTATTTTACAGCTACTGCGAAACTAAAATAAACTACTAAAGACTTATCGGAGATGCTGGACTGCATGAGTGTTACAGTTGCTTAAGCAGTCGTCTTATCTCTACACAGTTAACACTCAGACTCCTTCAGGCTGGAGCGGAAGAAGCAATGAGCAGATTCCGCCCCCTCCTTTCTGAAACATTGTCAGTAGATTCTTGCAATGGGAGGGGTGAAATATCCACATCCTCCCCCTTTTCATGCCAACCATTGCGTTCCTCGCTATTGATTTGTTTGATTCTTTCTTTGACTCATACATATAACATCTTGTAGTTACTTGCATATTTTGTGAGATGTGTTGTATGATATATACATCAATTTTGAAGCGGCTTATTCGTATATTTTGAATGACATCATAACCGATTATATATTCACCAACAGTTATTAGCCAGCGTGTTGCGTTTGCATTTTTGTAGATCTTTGGAAATCAGCTGGAATCAGCTGATAGTTGTTTTGGGTTTTAGGGTTCACTTTCATTTTTACCGTTCTGAATGTGGTGGAAGCATAAAATGTTTTATGTTGATTGTAGGCAAAAAGGTAAAGGACCCCCGGATGGTTAAGTCTAGTCAAAGGCGACTATGGGGTTGCGGCACTCATTTCGCTTTTCAGGCCGAGGAAGCTGGCCTTTGTCCACAGACAGCTTTCCAGGTCATGTGGCCAGCAGGACTAAAACGCTTCTGGCGCAAAGGAAAACCGTGACAGAAGCCAGACCACACGGAAATGCCGTTTACCTTCCTGCTGCAGCGGTACCTATTTATCTACTTGCACTGGCGTGCTTTTGAACTGCTAGGTTGTCAGGAGCAGGGACAGAGCAATGGGAGCTCACCCCGTTGCAGGGATTCGAACCACCGACCTTCTGATCGGCAAGCCCATGAGGGTCAGTGGTTTTGATCACACTGTTGTTCTGGGGAAGCAACACAGTTAAAACTGTTCCACTGTATGTAAACCGTCTTAGGAGCTTGAGTTTGTTAGCTGACTGGTACATAAATAGTAGAAATATATTTATTAGAAACCTGAATAGTGGATTATGCCCTGTCCCCTATTTTCCCCTATTTTCCTGCTTGTTTATTGGTCATGTAAAGGTAAAGGTAAAGGTACCCCTGCCCGTACGGGCCAGTCTTGACAGACTCTGGGGTTGTGCGCCCATCTCACTTAAGAGGCCAGGGGCCAGCGCTGTCCGGAGACACTTCCGGGTCACGTGGCCAGCGTGACATCGCTGCTCTGGCGAGCCAGAGCCGCTTATTGGTCATATGGAGATTCAAATCCATGTTAGTATAAATAGCCTTTGGCTTGGTCGCCTATGGTGAATAATGATCACTTCCAAGCAATCAGGCAGAGAATATGGTAGTTCTGGGGGTGGGTAGGCCACAAATAATTAATAATGTGCGAGCAGATGGGTTGCAGAAATTTGTGAAGGCTCCTTATTTTTGCAGACTGATTTGCAGGGCTGGTGTGTGTGTGTGTGTGTGTGTGTGTGTGTGTGTGTGTGTGTAAAATAGCTCTTAAACGTAACACTATTGTTTTTCGTGCATTTAAAATCTTTAATATCTACTAGAGCCTTTAAATCTTGCTGTGAACCATGTCCACATCCCAGTCCAAAGAGCGCTGGTGATTAAATCATGCCACTTGCAGTGCTCCCATAATGGTTGCATGCACACCATACGTAAGGCACATTTAAAGCACGGCCACATAGAATCGTGGGAACCGTAGTTTGCTCACCACCGAACTACAATTCCCAGCACCCTTAACAAGCTGCCGTTCCCAATGTTCTTTTCCTGTGTGCGCTTTAAATTTATGGTATGTGCACAGCCAATGTGTGTGCAGGCCCTTGCTCCCGGTCCTCCTATTGGACATAGCGAAGAACTGGCTGGTCACTGAGCTTGCAAATGCTGGCCTGGTAGCACTGCAATCCGGAGGGGCCCTTTTGGATTTGTGGAGCCACTAGGGCAGGATTTTAGGGCACCTATGCAGAGCCCCACTCAGCAGCATGAGCAGGAGGGCCCCTGAGCTCTGGGTGACGAGGTTCTTAAGTCAGTAAAGTCATGCAAACTATCGTCTGTAGAGCTGCCCCGTTCAATAGTCTTAAATTAGCAAACCGCACCCACTCTGCCCCCCTTAGTCGGGCAGGGGCTTTGCCCCAGCGCTACCCCCACCGTGGAATCTCCATGTACTGAGCCGTTTGGTACCGCCTGTTCTTTTTGGCACCCGAGAGTGGAATGTGAAAGTTTCCTTTGGCCTGATGAGGAGTGTTCTGGCTGGGGCCCAGTGGGTGAGTCACCATGCCCTGCCAAATGGAGGGGAAAAAACTACATGGGTGTGATGGCCTGGGATTCCGATTCAGAGGCTGAACCGGAGGAATCCCAGCCTGCACAGGAGTCCCCGCCTCCAGGGCCGGCTGAACTGGGGCAGGGCCTTGATTCTGAAGCGCCTGCACCTGTGCCGGATCCTCAGGAGCAGGAACCAGGTGATTCCACTCTGGCTCCAGAGGTGGTTGAGGACTCAGTGCCTACAGGTGAGTCTCCCCCTGGGCCCAGTAACCCTTCAGCCTCTCCTGAACTGCAGAGGCTCAGGGCAGAGAGGCGAAGGGAACTGGTTTCTCCCAGGAGGAATGCTCGCCTTAAGGCCAAGAGAGGCGGGTCTCCTGGGGGCCGGGACCGCCCCTGGCCTCAGAGAAGATAAAGGCCAGTCAGCCCGGTCCCAGGTTGTGGGAGCAACGTCATTGATGAGCTCTTTCGGCCAGCATCCAGTCCTGTTCCTCCAGTGTTCCTGTCCCCGCCCGGCTTCCTGCTTCGGACCTCGCCCCGCTCCTTCGGAACTGTTTCCAGGCTATTGACCCAGGACCGGACTTTGACTACGCCAACGGTAACCTTCCCCCCGGGACCAGCACAATGGGTCTCCAAAATTTCTTCCCTCCCCCATGGCTTTGTACGGGACAAGTCCTGCAGATCTCTGGTTTCTCTCAAGGAAGAGAATGATGCACACATGATGGTTCCTCAAGGGTTGATGGGAACTGTAGCTCTGGGAGGGCTCCGCTACACTTCCCAGGGTTCTTTGGGGAAACAGTAGCAGACTTGGGGTTCTCAAATTTCAGCAGCGCCCGTTCTGTCCTTTCCCCCATGCTTTTTAACATCCATATGAAGCCGCTGGGAGATATCATCAGGGGGTTTGGGCTGGGTGTTCATCAATATGCAGATGATACCCAGCTCTACCTCTCTTTTCAATCAGAACCAGTGAAGGCAGTAAAGGTCCTGTGTGAGTGCCTGGAGGCTGTTGGAGGATGGATGGTGGCTAACAGATTGAGGTTGAATCCTGACATGACAGAAGTACTGTTTTGGGGGGACAGGAGGTGAGCGGGTATGGAGGACTCCCTGGTACTGAATGGGGTAACTGTGCCCCTGAAGGACCAGGTGCGCAGCCTGGGAGTCATTTTGGACTCACAGCTGTCCATGGAGGTGCAGGTCAACTCTGTGTCCAGGGCAGCTCTCTGCCAGCTCCATCTGGTGCGCAGGCTGAGACCCTACCTGCCTGCGGACTGTCTTGCCAGAGTGGTGCATACTCTAGTTATCTCCTGCTTGGACTACTGCAACACACTCTACGTGGAACTACCTTTGAAGCTGACCCGGAAACTACAACTAATCCAGAATGCGGCAGCTAGACTGGTGACTGGGAGTGGCCGCCGAGACCATATAACACCATTCCTAAAAGACCTACATTGGCTCCGAGCACAATTCAAAGTGTTGGTGCTGACCTTTCAAGCCCTAAACGGCCTCGGCCCAATATACCTGAAGGAGCATCTCCACCCCCATCGTTCAGCCTAGACACTGAGGTCCAGCTCCGAGGACCTTCTGGTGGTTCCCTCCCTGCAAGAAGTGAGGTTACAGGGAACCAGGCAGAGGGCCTTCTCAGTAGTGGCGCCTGCCCTGTGGAACGCCCTCCCATCAGATGTCAAGGAAATAAACAACTATCTGACTTTTAGAAGGCATCTGAAGGCAGCCCTGATTAGGGAAGCTTTTTAATGTCTGATGTTTTATCGTGTTTTTAATATTCTGTTGAGAGCTGCCCAGAGTGGCTGGGGAAACCCAGCCAGATGGGCGGGGTATTAATAATAATAATAATAATAATAATAATTAATAATAATAATAATATGGCTCCTGGGACCCTCCCCAGGCCAAAGCTGCCGCACCGTAGCATACAAACGTAAAAAACTGAATACCACACTGCTAAACTGTCACACCAATGTGAGGGAATAGCAGCCATAAGCCCTATGCTAGACACACATATATACGGTACACACACAGCACCAAGATCCCAGAAAAAGCAGACCAAACTCCGGCTGGTAAATACAACATGTTTTATTTAGGCTGAAATGCTGTTACAGTGACAAAGGCACATTGCGGAAGCAGCAGGGGGTCCTCAGCACACCTGGGTCTCCCGAGGAAGTGCATCAAGACCAGCAGAGGGGTCTCAGTGAAGACAGTTGGTTCCTTAGATTTCCCCACCACCACCTGGAATCAAACTTCTCGCCTCGATCCTGAGGTTTGATGTGGAGCTATCTGTCTTCCCTTTCCATCTCAGGGGACGGGGCAGCTCTGCTGGTGCAAAATCCTGGGCTGCAGGTCAGCCTTTGCCTCTGCAGTAAAGTGATTGGGAATGACCTTGCAAATACAGGGGTGCTGGGAAAAGTCTGGAAGCAGAATGAACTGGGCGAAACGGTGTATATACACACGCATAAGGATATTCATATTATGTGTAGGTGGCTTGCATCATCTATTCTGGGCGCAGAGTTTGGAGTCTTTGGTTGCAGATGTTGACATTTTAAGAATAAAGGGGTGACAGCCCTGCCTACAGGATGGGGAACCCACAGCTTCATCAGTGGGCTACGGGGTTTTCTAAGAGCACTCTAGGGATCTGTTTGGTCTTGTAGTCACCACACAGCTTCCGCCAGAACCAGGCCATCTGAATGTCAGCTACACGCTCTCTGCTCCCTTTCTGTTTCACCCAATCCAGAAATCTCCAAAGTCGGCATCAAGTCACTCCCAAAGCAAACGGCAAGCAAAGTCGGCAGATAAATGCTGCTGTTTCAATGTGAAATAATACGGACACAGCTTCTGCAATGGTAACAATAAGGCAGAATGGAGCGAACGAACAAGCTCGAGTGTGCAGCTGGAATAGAGTGAAAGAGGGAGGGATCTGAGCCCAGCAGGTATACATGAAGCAGTGCAGATGGAGTAAAAGTGACAGCTATTCCGTACACACAGTGCTCACATGAGAACAAACTTGACCTGTAACAGTGCTACTGCAAAAACACAGCTGGAGAGGCCGGGAAGCAGATTTGAACTCCGTGACTACTGGCAAACGTTTGTTGACAAAGTAATGTAATGAATGAACAGAATGTTGTTTGTGCCACACCCAGCCCAAAAGATGACATGCCAGCAAAGGATTTTCTGCCCAACAAAGAGCTACGCATCTGAGAACCTCGCAATTCTTTGGTGTACTTGTTTTAAAGCAAGTTGCTAGACCTCATGGATTTGGATAAATGGTTGGAAACTTCTCCGAGTTTCTTCACCTCCTGATGTTTTTCTCATCCCTCTAACATACAGTGGTACCTCGGGTTACAGATGCTTCGGGTTACAAACTCCACTAACCAGGAAGTGGTTGCTCCAGGTTAAGAACTTTGTCCCAGGATAAGAATGGAAATCCTGCACCAGCGGCACAGCGGCAGCGGGAGGCCCCATTAGCGAAAGCATGCCTCAGGTTAAGAACCGTTTCAGGTTAAGAATGGACCTCTGGAACAGATTAAGGTCTTAACCCGAGGTACCACTGTACTTCTTTTGAACTCCAATGATTTGGGAGGGGGGGGGAAATCAATTAGCAGGAGAAAAAGGTATGGAAGCATATACAAATATACATCATTAGAAACTTGCAGAGAAGACTTGTTATGTTGAAGCGATAGGTGGAATCGACATCTCCTCTGAACCTCATTCCCACAACACTTCCCACAGAACCAGACATCTTTCTCATAAGAACAACGTAAATTGTAAATAGCCCCTTCTAACCACTAATGATCACGCACATTCTGTGACATCACAGCAGCTCAGCCAAGGTACTTAAGGGGGCTTGCAGACAGCTGACAGCCAATATTTAGGTCAATGGGGGGGGGGACAACCTTTCAATATCAGAACATCTACATGTTTAAGTGCAGCACAGGAAAAACAACCCAGGAGCTCCGGCTCGAAGGTCTAAAGATTTGGATAACACTGCAGGGACAAGCATCCTTTACAATTCCTGTAATAGCTGTAAAGATATTATAACGTTGAAAGGTTGCTCACCCATGATGGCGTAAGCTCTTCAATGTGTGGTGCAATATATTCCAAAGACTGAATGTGCAAATCTTTAATTTTCAACATGGAACATGCACAGCCCTGCCAGGGAATGCTTCACAGTCCTCCGGAGAACCATTGTGGAGTTAGCTGCCAAGATGGGGAACCATGCATCCCCTACTTGTCCCTATGGCTGGTTCTCCGGTTTTAGTCCTACTGACTGAGACACAGAGGCCACGTCTACACGACAGGCTTGAACTGGTTTACCTGTCACTTCTTCTCCCCCCGGGAACTGCAGGTCTGCGACAGGATTTTTAAGGAGATAATTCTCAGCACCCTAAGCAAGTGACAACCCGCAGCGTCCTTTGCAGGGAAGCCAGGATAGTTGAAACCCCAACAATCCAAAGCAGGTATATGTTCTAGATGGGGTCATTATGACACGCTCCCAGGTCAAAAGGAGCATCTTGGAAGCATCAGGTGTGGGCAGAACACTGCTTTGGTCTTCTCAGCAAGGGAAAAGGCTTGCAGAGGTGCAGGGCATGTGGGTGAGGTCTGGACAGAATTACAAAGAGGGCCCTCGGATCAGAGCTAGCACCAAAGGGCAGGCTTCCTATCAGTTGCAGAAGAGATCCAGTGTGCTGCTTGGGTACAAATGCAGCTGTGATGGATCACCCTTGTAAGATGGTGAGCCTAAGGCACAGTGTTAGGATGATAAAAAATGCAAAACTTTGGCACTGCTAATGCACAGATTGAGGACCAAACAAGACAGAAATTTTTATTGCATGAAAGCAATTAATGTGCATGGTTTTCATTACATAAAAAGCAGCTGGTGGTGGTGGGGAAGTGGGCTGGAATGGAACACGATAAAAGGCTGGGGCTGGGCTGGGTGGGGCTGCTCAGGCTTCCCTATGGATGGAATTTACACAAGAGCCTTGTGGCACCTTAAAGGTAAAGGGACCCCTGACCATAGGTCCAGTCGTGGCTGACTCTGGGGTTGCGGCGCTCATCTCGCTTTATTGGCCGAGGGAGCCAGCGTACAGCTTCCGGGTCATGTGGCCAGCATGACTAAGCCGCTTCAGGCGAACCAGAGCAGCACACAGAAACACTGTTTACCTTCCCGCCGGAGCGGTACCTATTTAACTACTTGCACTTTGACGTGCTTTCGAACTGCTAGGTTGGCAGGAGCAGGGACCAAGCTCACCCCGTCGCGGGGATTTGAACTGCCGACCTTCTGATCGGCAAGTCCTAGGCTCTGTGGTTTAACCCACAGTGCCACCTGCGTCCCTTAGGTAAAGGTAAAGGTACCCCTGCCCGTACGGGCCAGTCTTGACAGACTCTGGGGTTGTGCGCCCATCTCACTTAAGAGGCCAGGGGCCAGCGCTGTCCGGAGACACTTCCGGGTCACGTGGCCAGCGTGACATCGCTGCTCTGGCCAGAGCCAGAGCCAGAGCCAGAGCCGCACACGGAAACGCCGTTTACCTTCCCGCTGGTAAGCGGTCCCTATTTATCTACTTGCACCCGGAGGTGCTTTCGAACTGCTAGGTTGGCAGGCGCTAGGACCGAGCAGCGGGAGCGCACCCCGCCGCAGGGATTCTAACCGCCGACCTTTCGATCGGCAAGCCCTAGACGCTGAGGCTTTAACCCACAGCGCCACCTGCGTCCCTTAGAGACTCACAAATTCATGACTCCAGAAAGGCTTGTGCCGTAACAACATTAGTTGGTCTTTAAGGTGTGGTACAATATTTCGCCCTTGCTTTTGGTAACTCAGACAGCCCTCTTGAAATCGCAACACAAAAACCCTGTGCTATGTTAATTGCGTAATTGCAGCCATCGCCAACCTGGTGCCCTCTGGATATTTTGGACTGCAACTCCCACCAGGCCAAGCCAGCACAGTTGTTTTGCAAGCAACTTCCCCTGATATAAATAAGTCTTGTGTGTTAATTTCAGCAATATATGCATTTCTATGCAGCTTCTCCGCTAACACGTTCATCTTTTTATTTGGCTATAGAACAGAAAAGTGCAAATTTCAAAGGGTGGTTGCGTTTTTGGTTTGCATATTGTCATGGGGCATGCGGATTAGGTAGGTAAGTTCATCTTTAAGTGCAAGCTGAAGCAGATTGCTCCCCGATTCCTAACTTCAGGTGCCTTAGTCCAATGCAAGCGTCAAGCCATAGACTGCCCATCTGGACATCAGCCCTTGTTCAACTTTCTCAGCCACCTCACCCTTGCAAATGGATGGAGATCTTCTTGGCTGTGAGGTCAACTCAGGCCTCTACTTGGCCTTTGGCCAGTAGAAAAAGCATGATGTTTGGAGGAAGCTAAATCCCAGGAGGCCTTGGGGTGTGGCCTCCAGCAGTATTCAGGCCTAGGAATGGAGGCTATTTCAGTAGTCAGCACAAACAGGCAGCCAGAGCAATTGGGGTGCGGTTTCTCAAAAGCCAGCAGAGGCTTTTGAGGAGTGGATGGGACGGCAGCAGCTTCCTCACCGTGTCACAGGCCTCCGTAGGGAACGACCCTACTTGAGCCCAGAGAAGGCTCCAAGGCATTTGGTTTTCTGAGACAGAGAAAACAGAGCGGCAGCCTCCCCCAGGGATGATAAAAAGTTTAACGCCAACGAAGCAAATGACGACGTCTGTCAGTGGTACCCACCCAAAATCTAGCCTGTGAACGTGAAGGCCAGGTTTCCGCCTCTTGCCTACTGGTAGGGCCGGCTCTGGCTTGAACCCAGCAAACGTGGGCTGAAGCAGAGCTTGCTAAGAGGATCAGAAGAGTCCTGCTGGATCTGGTTCAGTGGGCCATCTTGGGTTCACAGTGGCCAACCAGATGCCGATTTGGGAGGTGGCAACAGCCATAATGGCTGATGGGGATGGATGGTGTGATCATCCATGAAATTGTCTACTCCTCTTTTAAAGCCACCCAGTTTGGTGGCCTTCGCCGCCTCTTTTGTTCCTGTGTAGGAGCTTCCACCCCATATCCCCCATAACACCCCATAACACTTGGGAAGGGTCTCCTAAGCAGCTCTTGCTTCTGCCAACGTCTTCCCAGAAGGTGGGGTGGTTGGGGGAAATTGTTGCATTGAGGCAAGCACTCTTAATCCCATCTCCAGGTGGAAGACACTTTTGCTTCCCTGGTCTGCAAAGAGGGCCATCTCAAAGGCTGGATTTGAAAGGCCGCCGCCTCAAGCATTCTCTGCTACCCAGGGGGCCTGGTGCCAGGAGGGCACTTCCAACATCTGCTGGTCTCCTGCTGGCCCAACTCTCCTTGTTTTCCCTGAGGGTTTTGCACAATCCAGGCAGGCTCTCGCTGTGAGGGCACCCCTCCAATGGGAAATAAGGGAGTTCTTTTAACTTGGTTTATCTATCTAGCCCATGGTTTCTACTTTGCCTTCCCAAGCCAACAAACACCCAAGGCATAATTTTCACTTGTGAGGATGGAAAAGAAACCCAGGCAAAGCTCTCTTCTACCACCAACACTATCTGTGAAATGACAAGCCCCATCCATTTCTTTAGCATGCCGGGGACCTTCTGCATGCAAAGCGGATTCCTTACCACTGAGCTATAGCCCTTCCCTAGAGGGTCCTGTACTCTGGGCATGTAAGGGTTGCTAGGTGAGCATTCATTCTGTGAACCTTGCTCCAAAAAGTGGACACTGTAGTTGAACCAAGCCTACTGATGGCAGTAGACCAGGGTGGGTCAATGAATACTCTCTCCCTGATTTCTTTAAAGGCTTCCTGGTCAGGTTTGCACGTGGACCTGAGTGTGGACTGATGGTTTTGTCCTTTTCCTTGCTGGTCTTCCTTCACTCCTGCCTTACGTTGCACCCCCCTCCCGACGGATGGAGTCTGGCAAGGAGTAATGGTGGCAGCAACGCCACCAAGGAAACCTTCGACCGTCGCTGTCCATAAGGCCCTGCCGGAATAATGTCCCTGAGCAGCCTTCAGGTGTCCAGCTAGGGAGGTTCAACGTAGAGAAGGTTTCTAATGGAGCCAGAGGAATGAGAAGGGCACACCTTGGAGTCTGAGCTGGCAACAAGGCGAAGACCCAGTGAAAAAAGGTCAAGATTCTTGGGTCAAGGTTCTCTTCGTTTGCGAGCGGCAAGAGAACAGTCTGAGGCTCGTGCCGAGAAAGCAGGTAGCTCAAGTGTGAGATAACTATTGCCGCATGGCTGCAGGGAGCCCTTTTTTTTGAGAAAGGAAGACCTCCTGGGAAAGTCTGGCGAGTGAAGGCCAATGGCCAATGGCCCAACTAGGCCTGGGAGAAGGAAGTGGAAACCTGGACCGTGAGACCAACTGAAATAGTTGAAACAATGCTTGGAGGACCAAGGCCTACGTGAGGAACTGAAGCCTGCTGGAGCGGACTGGAACTTTTCTAGTTTTCTTTGGAGTCCGGTAGGGACGAAGAAGAAGGCAGAAGTGGTGACTGGCTTGAAGGAGGGAGCAGGAAGCAGGATCTGCCATGCTGTGCGAGAACGAGGCCTTCACGAGGGCTTTGAGCCAGATAGGGGTGGAAAATGAAAAGTCGGAGCCAAACCAGGGCCTACTGGAGCAGTTCAAGCCTTGGCGTAGGAATGGAGGCCAGCTTGGGGAGATTCCTTACTCTGCCGACCCCTTCTGCCGACGCTTGGAGGGCGGCACAAGGTGGCGGGGCAGGTCGGAGGGCAGGCCATGGCCCTCCAGCTTGACCTCAATGAGGTGACTGGCAAGAGCAAACTCCTCGTCGTCCAGCATGCCATCGCGGTCGACGTCGCTGAGCTTCCAGATCTTGCCCAGGACGGAGTTGGGCAGCTTGGTGGTGACCATCCAGTTCTTGGCTTTGGTGCCGCTCAGCTTGCCATCCATAGGGGACAGGTTGTAGAAGATCTCGTCGTATTTGGGCTTGTCCTTGGTCACAACCCACTCGTCGTCGTCCATGCCCTCGTAGGCCCCCTCGGTTGCTCCTTCGATGAAGGGGCCATTGCGGGTGCCTTCGAAGGCACCGCCGTGCACAATCTGCTCGGGGACCTCCACCTCCTCCTGGCGCAGGAGGGGCATCAGCTTGGCAATGTCCAGCGTCAGCAGCTCGTCCAAAGCATCCACCATGCGCGGCTTCAGCCCGTGGAATTTGGTGAAGTCGTGCACCATGAGCATCTCCTAGAAAGAATTGGGAGAGGAGGAAGTGGCATAGCTTATGGGACTAGCCCCGTGGCACTCCTGCCTGCTTGAACTAAAATACAATGCTATGTTCTATATACATTAAGTGATGCTGAACCCCCCCCAAAGCTGGGTGACAGGAGCGAGCCAGCAGTAAATCACACTGAGCAAGTCGGAATTAAAGGTAAAGGGACCCCTGACCATCAGGTCCAGTCATGACCGACTCTGGGGTTGCGGCGCTCATCTTGCTTTACTGGCCGAGGGAGCCGGCGTACAGCTTCCAGGTCATGTGGCCAGCATGACTAAGCCGCTTCTGGCGAACCAGAGCAGCGCACGGAAACGCCGTTTACCTTCCTGCCGGAGCGGTACCTATTTATCTACTTGCACTTTGACGTGCTTTTGAACTGCTAGGTTGGCAGGAGCAGGGGCTGAGCAACAGGAGCTCACCCTGTAGCAGGGATTTGAACCACCGACCTTCTGATTGGCAAGTCCTAGGCTCTTCGGTTTAACCCACAGTGCCACCTGCGTCCCTTAAGTCGGAGTTAACTGTTAGCAAAAACAGGATCTGCACAGGAGTGCCAGTAGGTCTCCAGTAGGTCTTGCCCACATGAAGCAGTTGCTGAGAGTGAAGGCCTTCTCACAGCTGCCTAAGTCTCCTCCTCTCCAGGGCTTTCCCCAAGCAATCTGAGACTGTGCCTGCATGAAGCTAACTTCTCCTCTGCCCTCTTCATGCCTCTTCTGGTTCTGGGAGACCAGGAGGGGAGCTTGTTGCAGAAGGAGGGGGAGCCCCCAGGCTTCTTCAACAGCCTGACACATCTTTGCCTTTTGGCCTCTTGACTTCCCTCCTCTCCAGCCTCTGCTTTGGCCTCTGATTCTGGACTGCTCTCTGCCACAGCCTCTTCCCGCTCACTAAACCCTGTTACCTCTTCAGCTTCCCACACCTCCTCTTCCCTGTCTTCTCCCTCTGGCCACTCATTGTCACCCCCTGGCTCTGAGCCTTCTTCCCCTGGGGGTTCCCCAGCTGGTGCCTCCTTCCACTTCTCTGCATCCAAGCAGCCCATGACACTAGGTGCGGATTCTGCCTGCACACCACCAGCAACATTGGAAGGGACACAGATTCCCTACCGCTGACCTTGAGGTGAGGACCATGGCAAAAAAATAAAAGGAGATGGGATCTAGTACAGTACAGGGAAACTTGTGTTGTTTTGCCTATCATGGCTGCTTCAGATGAGTGCGATGGGAGACAAGGAAACTGCCCTCACCTGCATCTTGTTGCAGTCGGGGAAATCGCCCGGCGAGATGTGATGCTCAAGTTGGATCTTGGCGAAGATGACGGGCAGCTTGGCAATCAGCGCTTTCTTCTTGTTGTCCTTGCCAAAAACGGATGGCATCTCTCTCTTCAGGTGGCTGATGATGTGAGCATGGACCTGGGTGGACCAAAGCAGCAGCTTATGAAGATCGGCCTCTTAAGAGCAGCACGTGTCTCTGTCAGGCCACATTCACACCATGCATTCAAAGGCCTCGGCCCTGTATACCTGAAAGGAGTGTCTCCAACCCCATTGCTCAGCCTGGACACCGAGGTCCAGCTCCGAGGGCCTTCTGGCGGTTCCCTCACTGTGAGAAGTGATGTTACAGGGAACCAGGCAGAGGGCCTTCCCGGTAGTGGCGCCCGCCCTGTGGAATGCCCTCCCGTCAGATGTCGAGGAGATAAAGAGCTACACAACTTTCTGGAGACATCTGAAGGCAGCCTGTATCGGAAAAATTTTAATATCTAATGTTTGGCTGTGTTTTTACGTTTTGTTGGTAGCTGCCCAGAGTGGCTGGGGCAACCCAGTCAGATGGGCAGGCTATTATTATTATTATTATTATTATTATTATTATTATTATTATTATTATTATGAATGCATTGGATACCGCCCATCGAAATTAATGGGAGCTGTGCCTATTTTGAAGGGTGTGCTCAGACTAATCTTGGATACAACCCCTCTACTCAGGATGAAAGTTAAGATATCGGCTACTTTTAAAATGAGGCTGCATTTTAAATTGCACTTTATTTTAAATTGCCCCCCCCCCATTATGTTTTAACTGTGATATTATTATTATTATTATTATTATTATTATTATTATTATTATTATTAATGTGCTGAGGGAGTATCTTGTAGCTTTTTTCTGTTCCTTCTTTCTTCGGTATCTTTCTTTTCTTTATTTCCTGTAGATTAGTTTGGGTTTTCCTCCCTTATTGTAATGTGAAAACTTCATTCCCCCCCCCAAAAAAAATATATATACTCCCTCGCCCCCCGCTTTTTGCTCACCACTGGTTGCAAGGCTGGCCCAAGCTTTTTGGCCACCTGAGGCTAAGGACAAGATAGCACTGCCTCCTATTCCGTGCTCCAAAGCTGATCAAGCTGGCAGGGGAGGCTCCTTCAACACTGATGACAGGAACCTGTCCTCCACCACACCTGAGGGTTGCAGGCTTGCTTAAGGCAAGCAGGGCAGGCTTTGCAGCACACACCTAGCGACTGCCCTCCAACATTGTTTAGTTGTGCACACACACACACACTGGCACCTGCCGCCTTACTCTGACAAACGGTAGGGCCGGCCCTGAGTGGCTGAGCTGTCGTGATGTCATGGAATGTCCGCAGGCCCTCCAAGTGGGGAGCATGGAGACAAGCAAAAGGTTAAGTGACGTCAGGCAGAGCATTTCGGTGCTGAAGAAAGAGGAAGAGGATGCAGAAAGAAGTCAAGGCAGTAGGTGGGGAAAGAAAGACGTGCCAAAGCAGAATTGTGTCATTAAAAGACACAATTAAATACATTAAAAGAATTTCACGTGCAATTAAAATATGCAGGAAAACAATCCCATTAAAACAACACAGCCACTGACAGGCAGAAAACAACAGAGCAGTGTGTAGTAGATAATCCTTATGCTGTCTAAGAGGGACATGCTTTTTCATTTTAGGGTCCAGTGTGCTTTGAAGATGTAGCTCTCCGTTTCACAGACGAGGAATGGGCATTGCTGGATCCTGACCAGAGAGCTCTGCATAAGGAAGTCATGGAGGAAAATCGTGGGATCATGGACTCGCTTGGTAAGGCTCCTGTTGGATGATAATATCAGTTTTGGAATTCAGTACATATCCTGGACTTGTGCTAGGCAGGGTGTTCTTTCCAGGAAAAGGTGTTTTTACAGGGCCAGGAAGCTTGAGATGGTAGAAATCACCGACAACCTTTGAATGCTACCTTCAGGCTTCCAACAAATGCATTACCAGCCTCCCCCAACTTGGTGGCGCATGAAAACTGATCGTGTTCCTTCCAGGACTTGAGCGATGCAGCACCGAAGAAGATTCTAGCATTTGAGAGCAGCCTAAAGCAGGCTTTGCAGTTCTGGACTTCTGGCTAGAAGATGGATTCCCAGGGCTCGCTTCCCCAACCACCGGCTGGATTTATGGCTCAGGACTTTCCTGTGCAAAGCAGCGCAGCTCATTGTCTGGAGAATAAGGAAATCTCCGCGTTGTTGGCTCGGCTCATCAACCCTTGAGGTGGCAGCCAAGCTGAAGCGGCTGACGTCTGGGGCGTGAGAGAGGCTCAGAAGCCCAGGCAAGACAGGATGCAGGGGTTGCGGGAGAGAGATGAGCAGAGGAAACGTCCGCAAAGCGGGAGCCAGGAGCCAGGTTGTAAATCCTGTCCTGGGCCTCTGATCAGAAATGGATAAAGCGAGGGTCCTTTCTAATTGTGCACCCTTGATGATTTGTGCTAGTGATGCATGGAAGTGAAGTGAAAGCTGGACCATCAAGAAGGCTGATCGCCGAAGAATTGATGCTTTTGAGTTATGGTGCTGGAGGAGACTCTTGAGAGTCCCATGGACTGCGAGAAGATCAAGCCTCTCCATTCTGAAGGAAATCAGCCCTGAGTGCTCACTGGAAGGACAGATCCTGAAGCTGAGGCTCCAAGACTTTGGCCACCTCATGAGAAGAGAAGACTCCCTGGAAAAGACTCTGTTGCTGGGAAAGATGGAGGGCACAAGGAGAAGGGGACGACAGAGGACAAGATGGTTGGACAGTGTTCTCGAAGCTACCAGTATGAGTTTGACCAGACTGTGGGAGGCAGTGGAAGACAGGAGTGCCTGGCGTGCTCTGGTCCATGCGGTCACGAAGAGTTGGACACGACTAAATGACTAAACAACAACAACAACAATGATTTGTGTTCACGGTGGTGTGAGAGGGCAGTTATAACATCATCCCATTTCAATGCTATTTCAGTCTTCGATCTTTAGCGGGAAGAGTCCTGCATTGTAGGGGGTTGGACTAAATGACCTTCATGCTCCACAATTCTTTGAAATCTGTTGACTGAGCATTCATTCTGATTTAGTTTGCGGGGAAGGGATTTTAATAGCTGCAGACGCACCGCAAAGTTAAAGCACATGGGCTCTCCCGCAAAGGATATGGGGCCCTACAATTCTCAGCACCCTGATATGTCCCGCGGAGGACCTTAAGGTCCACAAATAACAACACTTTGGAGGTCCCAAGCCTCAAGGAGGTTAGATTAGTCTCAACTAGGGCCAGGGCCTTTTCAGCGCTGGCCCCGACTTGGTGGAACGCTCTGTCACAAGAGACCAGGGCCCTGCGGGATTTGACATCTTTCCGCAGGGCCTGCAAAATGGAGCTGTTCTGCCTGGCCTTCAGCTTGGACTCACTCTGACCCCTTATATAAGATTTGGTATATAAATTTTCCCTTGGCTTTTTTTGCTGGCCCATGTAGGACCAGCATGGATAGCTGGCTCGGGTGAATATCTGATGTTTCCTCCCTTTATGGTCTTGATTTATGGGCTACTACTAAAATGAGGAGGGACGCGGGTGGCGCTGTGGGTTAAACCACAGAGCCTAGGACTTGCCGATCAGAAGGTCGGCGGTTCGAATCCCCGCGACGGGGTGAGCTCCCGTTGCTCGGTCCCTGCTCCTGCCAACCTAGCAGTTCGAAAGCACGTCAAAGGGCAAGTAGATAAATAGGTACCGCTCCGGCGGGAAGGTAAACGGCGTTTCCGTGCGCTGCTCTGGTTTGCCAGAAGCGGCTTAGTCATGCTGGTCACATGACCCGGAAGCTGTACGCTGGCTCCCTCGGCCAATAAAGCGGGACGAGCGCCGCAACCCCAGAGTCGGCCACGACTGGACCTAATGGTCAGGGGTCCCTTTACCTTTACCTTACTAAAATGAGGCTGCATTTTAAGCTGTATTTTAAGCCGTATTTTAATTAACTGTTGTTCCCCCCCTTCTTTTTTCTATTATGTTTTATTGTAATTTATATTCGGTGTTAGCCGCCCTGAGACCAGCCCTGGCTGGGGAGGGCAGGGTATAAATAATTTTTATTATTATTAATGAACTACACTTCCCAGAATTCTTTTTTTGGGGGGGAGTCATGCTTTAAAGGCACAGTGAGTACATTGGGTCAAAGCAAGTGCTATCGTTCCACGCTTGCCAAAAGTCCGATTTTTAGTGGAAAGGTTTGCTGCTCAGGAACCCCAAACCGGCTTCAATCGTGCAGCCTGAATTTGCCAGCATGTGACTGAAACACCCCACCAAAAAAAATAAGGGCTGTCTGGATGTGTCCTCAGTCCTAACTCAACTCCAGGGTTGGTGTGCCTGACACTGGAGAAAAAATCGCTGCAGAGGCCTTGACGTCCTTCCTTGTACAGCCACCCAGCTGTTTTTTGTGGGTTTGTGTTATTTTCTTTTTCCAAAGCCAGGAGGAAATTGCCACTGGAGGGCCCTTGTAATACAAACCCATCCTTACAGGTGACAGGAAAAGATAAGGCTGAGAAATCTGGGGGCGAAAACAGAAGTTTCCTGAACTTTTGGGTAACTGCTAGCTCGTTTTCTGGGCAACTGAAGAACCTTGTAAATAATCTGCAAATCTGTTTGTGAGAGAGAGAGATGGAGGAGCCGGCAGAAGAAGTGATACCTCCTTGCTGCTGGAATAGATTGGCTAGAATTAATCTGTGCAGTGTTTTCTAAGGGCAAATCACGGCAGCGGCTTCCCATATTTCCAAGTCACATCAATCACACTATACACCGAAAGCATGTGGCTTCCCTTAAAGAATCCTGGGAGCTGTAGTTTAGCCGCTCAGAACTATAATTCCCAGCCCCCTTAACAAACTATGGCTCCTGGGATTCACTGGAGGAAGCCATGACTGTTGAAATGCTATAAGAGCGCTTTAAATGCACAGTGCGGACATGACCTAAGTCAGCTATGTATGCCGACAGAGGGGGACATTAAGGAGCTGAAACCTGGGCCGGCCCTGTCGTTGGACAAGGTGAGGCAAACCACTCTAGGTGGCAGATTTGGGGAGGCCATTTAAGCAAGCAGCAAGCAGCCAATTATCCAGGGCCAAAGGAGATGTGATTATGTGCCCTCTCGTCCCTCCAAATCTTCCGCTGGCCAGAGGTGCCCATCCAAAACATTATTCTAAGATGTGGTGATGCTGACAGATGAGGATCCCACACAGTGCTGTGTAAGTTATTATTATAATATGAAAATTAGGGATGTTAACCAGTTAAGAATTAAGTAATTTAGTAAGGGCAATTACACACACACACACACACACACACACACACGTTTTTACAGATAATTTCCAAAAATCATATAACATACATTCTTATCTTATAACAATGTTTTGGACTTCCATCAACTGCATCTGAAGATTTTCCAAGCTTTTCACTTAATCTGCATTTCATAATTTTCAGTATTACTCCTTCACTAATAATTCTTATCATGGTTTTCTCTGCAATAATTCGCATAATCCTCCTTACAAAACTTCTTGCAATCCTACTAGCGTAATCTGTTGATTACAATTGCTTTTCAAATAATTCATATATTTACTCCAGTCCTCTGAGAATCTCTGGTCTCGCAGGTAGGGGCACTTACCAGGTCTATACATAGCCTTCAGGCGTTCAGAGCGCTTCCCGTGATCACAGAAACATAGAATCATAGAATTGTAGAGTTGGAAGGCACCCCAAAGGCCATCTAGTCCAATCCCCTGCAATGCTGGAATCAGCCTTCCCCAACCAGGTGCCCTGCAGTTATTTTGGACTGCAATTTGGACTTACCATGTTGACTGGGGCTAATGGGAGTTGGAATCCAATACCCATCACCTCACCATCCTTACAATAGTGGTTTGTTGCTGTTTTCTTTCAAAGGCCGTGTTCCCTTGGAATTAATCTGTTGGCAATTGCACGCTGGCAGTGGATAGCGACAGAACGTAAGTGGGTTAGGCTGTGTCCAAAACTGAGTGCGGACAGGACCCAAACCAGAAAAAGGGGGTCGCTCCTTCCCTCTCTATCTTGGCAATGGTAGGGCGGAAGGCAGGGGTGTCAACAGCAGTTGGAGTCAGTGCCAATGACAGGCAGAAGCAGCCGATTCTAGATTGGTACCCATCTTCTCTGCAAATTTCTACTTAAACGGAGGAGGGAGAAGATGACAGGCTGCGCTACTCTCTGGATTGGTCAAAAGCAAGAGGGCAGAGAGGTGTGGGGCTGGCTGCAGGCAGGCTGAGTTTGGTAGGACAGTGCCCCCCACACCCCCATGGAGCAGCCTTCAGGGACTCAGACCCATGCCTGGCTTGCTAAAAGACTGTCTTTCTGATGGGTCAAAAAATAGCTACTGGTGTTGGAGTGGCATACAAAGGATGAACAAGTTAAATTGGTTATGATTGATTGGGCAAGAGATGTGGGACATAATATAATGATGGAGGACTGGGAGAGGTTATGGAGGAAAGGGGTTACGTTCACTGCATGTACAATGTTAAAGGAAAATATTATGAAGATGATGTATAGATGGTACTTGACCCCTGTAAAACTAGCAAAGATTTATCACAATAGTGATAACCTTTGTTGGAAATGTAAAGAAAAAGAAGGTACTTTTTTCCATATGTGGTGGACTTGTCCCAAGGAGAAGATTTATAAACTGAAAAAAAGTGTTGAAATATACATTTATTAAGAAACCAGAGGTCTTTCTTCTTGGAATAACAGGTTTAGAATTGCCCAAGAAAGATGTTAAATTATTTTTGTATGCCACAACAGCCGCCCAAATATTACTTACTAAAGATTGGAAAACACAAGCACTGCCAACAGTGGAAGATTGGCAGATGAAGGTGATGGACTTTTCGGAGCTAGCTGACCTGACTGGAAGAATCCGCGACCAGAAAGAAGAGGAGTTTCAAGAGGACTGGAGGAAATTCAAGGACTATTTGAATAAATATTGTAATATAAAAAATTATAAATTACTTGAAAGAAACAAATAGGCCTAGGATTAAATTAAGTTATAATTAAATAAATGGGATATAGAATGTTAAGAAAAGTGAGTAAGATGGACTATAATTGGAAATTGTTTTAGTTTAATAATGATATTGGAAAGCTGTTACCTTTAATTAGAAGGAAACTCAGAAGGGAGGGATTTGAGGAAGTCAACCAAAATGTTTAAAAGGTTGGATTTGTGAAGAATTAAGTTTGTTGTTATTGTTTATCTGTTTATTGTCCCCCCCCTTTCCCCCCTTTCTTTTTTCTTTTTTCTTTTTCTTTTTCTGTTTTTATGTATCATTTTGCTTTGTGGTTTGTGTTATCACTGTGGAAAATCTAATAAAAATTTATTTTAAAAAAAAATAGCTACTGCTGTTTGTGAGAAGTGGGAGCCAGGATTTGATCTATGGCTAGGACGGATCTTTGGGCGAGGCCATGCTGCTCTACCCATCTCCGCTACTCTGCGTACCCAGAGCAACAGGCCTGAGAAGAGAGAAACGAGGCGGCGTCATTCATCTAATTAAGACGGCGGAAGATGCCACCTCATCAGGAACGTGCTTAACGAGAAAACCAGAGCAAAACACAGAGGGAAGCGTTGGGAAATAGGAAAGGGGTGGTCGAGCCCATAAACACATTGTACCCTGAAGCACAATGCGGGCTTCCTCTGCGGGGACGGGGCCATTGTTCAGAGGGGGAGGCGCAATAAAGTCCCTTCCCAATTGCTCGGGAGAACAGGAAAAGCAGCAATTAAAAACTGGGCGTTGGGACAAGCCGCGGTCTCCTGCGACGGAGAAAAAGAGGAATGGGGGTGGTTTAGTGGAAGGGCCCCTCTGCAAGTGTGATCGTATTACTTAAGGTCAATCCTTTCAAAAAGGAAAAGCGGTGTAGTTGGAGACAGCGGAAGGAGGGCAGTTGTAGGATGAAGCACAGCATGCGACTCCATCCTCAGTATGGGTGAAAAGAAGTTCAATAATGCATCTGGTGCATTAGCCAGATGGGTAAAGCCTGCCATTGCATGTCCTCTCCCCACAACCCCATTAAAACTCCGTATTTTCTCACTGTGTAGAGCATCAGCCAAGCCCTTCCTTCAGTCACAAACACGTCTGCAACGCTGGAATATCCTTCCATTGAATAATGCTTGCCATCTCCACCTAGCTGTGGTTGCGATGGGAAATTACCACACTGGCCAACAGTTCTGCAGTCATTAATATTGTGGTACCTTGGGTTAAGGACGCGGGTGGCACTGTGGGTTAAACCACAGAGCCTAGGACTTGCCGATCAGAAGGTCGGCGGTTCAAATCCCCGTGACGGAGTGAGCTCCCGTTGCTCGGTCCCTGCTCCTGCCAACCCAGCAGTTCGAAAGCACGTCAAAGTGCAAGTAGATAAATAGGTACCGCTCCGGCGGGAAGGTAAACAGCGTTTCCGGGCACTGCTCTGGTTTGCCAGAATTGGCTTAGTCATGGTGGCCACATGACCCAGAAGCTGTACGCCAGCTCCCTCGACCAATAAAGCGAGATGAGTGCCGCAAACCCAGAGTCGGTCACGACTGGACCTAATGGTCAGGGGTCCCTTTACCCTTTACCTCGGGTTAAGTAATTAATTCGTTCCGTTGGTCCGTCCTTAACCTGAAATTGTTCTTAACCTGAAGCACCACTTTAGCTAATGGGGCCTCCTGCTGCCACTGCATCGCCAGAGCACAATTTCTGTTCTCATCCTGAAGCAAAATTCTTAATCTGAGGTAGTATTTCTGGGTTAGCGGAGTCTGTAACCTGAAGCGTATGTAACCCAAGGTACCACTGTATTCTCTCTCTCTCTCTCTCTCTCTCTCACACACACACACACACACACACACACACACACTGGGCTGTTCAAATGGGATAATGCCTGCTCTTCCTTCAATCCTCACCTCAGTGGAACACTTTAAGAATAACCTCCCTTGTGCCATTCATTCACACAACATACCCGTATCACTGTCTCTTGCAACCTGAAGTTCCCTCAGTGGGCAATTCGTGTTCTCCTTTCCAGTCCCATTTCAATGCGACTGTATCCTACAGGTGACTACAACAGAATTCCCACCCCAGCTCCGTTGCTGCACCTACCCCCATTGCAATGGGATATTTCTCCTGGCGGGAGTGCATGCTGCATTCTCCTGTTGGAGAAGATCCCTGCCTGCAACAGATCTCCTTTTGGGCTCATTCGCCTTTCACAACCCAGCAAAACCATCTCAAGACACAATGCCTATTTGCCCTCCAATTCCATTGCAACGGAATGTTCCACCGCCAGCCAAGGATGTTTTGCAACAGAGCATTCACGGCTGCAATGGAGTGCCCCTGAAATGGGCAGAGACCGCACTTCCCTTCCTCCTAATAGAACTGGTCCACAGGGCATCTCAAACTGGGGTCCGTGGACCACCAGTGGCCTGTAAGCATCATTCAGGTGGTCTGGAGTGGGCCTGCAAAAATACAATTAAAAATCATACGCAGTGTGTGATACGTGCTACAAAAGGCAGGCAAATTCATAAGTGTCCGCCAAGACCAGGGGTCAGCAAACTTTTTCAGCAGGGGGCCGATCCACGGTCCCTCAGATCTTGTGGGGGGCCGGACTAGTTTTTTTTTGGGGGGGGGGAATGAACAAATTCCTGTGCCCCACACATAACCCAGAGATGCATTTTAAATAAAAGGACACATTCTACTCATGTAAAAACACGCTGATTCCCGGAATCTCTGTGGGCTGGATTTAGAAGGCAATTGGGCCGGATCTGGCCCCCGGGCCTTAGTTTGCCTACCCATGGCCAAGACCCTCAGCGATTTTCAAGCACTCTGGGGAAACATCAGAACAGAACATTTTCTTACTGTCATTGACCAACAGCTTATTGTCATTGACCAACTACACTGGTACCTCGGGTTAAGTACTTAATTCGTTCCGGAGGTCTGTACTTAACCTGAAACTGTTCTTAACCTGAAGCACCACTTTAGCTAATGGGGCCTCCTGCTGCTGCCGCACCGCCGGAGCACGATTTCTGTTCTCATCCTGAAGCGAAGTTCTTAACCTGAAGCAATATTTCTGGGTTAGCAGAGTCTGTAACCTGAAGTGTATGTAACCTGAAGCGTATGTAACCCGAGGTACCACTGTACTGGGTAACAGAATCATAGAGTTGGAAGGAACCCAGAGGTTCATCTGTTCTAAACCCCTACAATGAAGGAATCTCAACGAAAGCATCCCTGACAGATGGCCATCCAACCTCTGATTAAAAACCTTCAAGGAAGGAGAGTCTACCACCTTCCAAGGAAGTCCGTTCCACTGTCCTAACACTTCTTACTGGCTGAAAGTTCTTGTCATGGGTCAGGAGTCAGCTTCACCTGCTGAACAGCAGCCTGAAGGAGAAGAAGGTGGAATGATGCCACCCGCAGCTGATCAGCCTTCAAGAACAGGAGAAGGCACTGATGAGAACTAGCTGGCTTCAGCCTTCTTAAGCAGAGCTCTCAGCAGCAGTCAGATGCTGGAAACAATCCCTGTGGTTCTCGGCCCTGCCTTGCTGTTTCCTGCTCTCCATCTAGACCCTTGTCTCTGTGATCATCTGGATTCCCTGACCTCTGGGTCCCCTGACTTCATATGTGGATTCTGCTCTCAGGCAAGTGTTCCTTGGAGACTCCTATCCCCTTGTTGATCAGCAACAGGGCCCGGACGGGGCTATGACAGCTCTTCCTGATGTTTAGTCAGAACCTCCCTTTCTCATAACTTGACACCCATCACAATGCATTACCTGCCGCAGGGGGTGAGGAACGTGTGTACCTTCAGATGTTGTCATATTACAACTCCCATCACCTTTGATGACTGCTGGGAGCTGGAGTCCAAGAAAATCTGGAGGGCCACAGGTTTTCCCAACCCCGATCTACCAAACATCTCCTTGTTGTCCTAGGATATTCTTCTCCTTAGGCACCCCTGAGGCCTTCCCTGTCTACCTTGTGGCCACCCAAGTACTCACCCTGACCAGACGGGCTCTCTTGACCAAATCGTTAAGCTTCCTCAGGGCAGAATTCCGGGGCAGGTTCTGGATGTCCGTGAACAAGTCCTGCTCCTCGAGCTCAAATAACCGTCGGTTATCGGAGATCATCAGGGGCTCCGACCAGAAGGACCCGATGTAGACACGCAGCACCTCGGGCGTGTTGAACACTTTGCCCAGCGACCACATGAGGGCGCCGTAGACCCGCATCAGCTGCTGCGTCTCCACCATGTCGGCCTTGTTCAGGACCACCCGGATCTTGTCCTCGTTGCCCTTGAGGGCCCGGATGGCCTCCGAGAACTCGTCTGAGATCTCCAGCTTGTGGGCGTCAAAGAGGAGGATGATGAGGTCCACGCGCTCGGCAAACCACTGCAACACCGCCGGGAAGTCGTAGCCTGCGGAGGAGAAGAGAAGAGCCTTGTGGAATAATGTGGGATGTGAAACACAGAGCAGTCAAGTACAACATCCCTAGAGTGGACATAAAAAGGGGATGTCTGGACCAGCCAGTCAGAACTTCCTGCTTCCTCCTAGGCTGGGACAGACTTCCTCTACATGTGACCAGAGGTGGGCGTGGCCTCACCTGTGCAGGTAACTAAAGCATAGGACTGGCCGCCATCTCTCTCTGACTACATTTGTCGAAGAAGCAACATCAGCTTAGCCTAAGATGCTCTCTTGGCTTCCAGCTAAGAGAGGTCAAAGTGACTATCTCTTTATGGGATAGATTCCAGGTATATTACTTTTGTAACTTAAGTCTGCCTTCTGGGATCCATCTGTGAACAGAATGAGTGAGTAAACTCTTTTTATACTTTTATAGAAGACTGTGTCGTGTCTATTTCTTTTATGAGGGACTAAAGGGGAAATTACCAGGTAACTTATTTTAGAGGCTTTAGCAAGCCTGAGCAAACACATCCGCTGTGCAAGTTTAAAAAGGGGAATGTTACTCTGCTAAATTGTTGAACTTGTTAACACAAGTTGGAAAGGATATAATTAAACAATATATCCTCTCCTGCATCCCTGAACATTCGCACAAATAAGAGGTTATTTTGCACACACACACCCCTGCAAAGTGGCATCTTGGCTCACTTTCAGGGAAAGAAGCAGCTTAACAGCGGTTGCTGCTATTTTTATTTTTAAATTTTTATTTATGCTTTTCAGGTTTATACATTTCACTGATTTTACAATCATTTTAACATTTCAAAACTCTACTTTCTTCCCCCTCTTTCTGCGGTTCTTTAAATTTATTTTTAGTATTTTCTGCATATCCAAATTAACTTAATTTGCTCATTCATCTGCTTTAAATATATACCCTTATCAAACTACAGGTTAATACAATAATCCTGCCAATGTTTTTATCCATTTACAATTTATCTGTAAATATTCAATCAATCGTTTCCATTCTTTAATAAAAAGTCTGTTATCTTGATTTCTTATTCTTCCAGTTGCCATTTCTGCATATTCCATAAGTTTTTGTATCCATTCTTCCTTTGCTGGGACTTCTGCTTCTTTCCTATTTGGGGCGAGTAACGTTCTTGCCACTGTAGTAGCATACATAAATAAATTTCTATACAATTTAGGTAGTTCTGTCCCTATAATTCCCATTTTTGAAGCTTCAGCTGCATACAGACTCTGCCTTTAAGGCACATGACTCTCCCAAAGAATCCTGGGAATGGTAGTTTGCCCCTCAACAGAACAACAATTCCCAGGACCCTTAATAAACTACAGTTCCCAGAATTCTTTGGGGGAAGCCATGTCCTCTAAATGTGCATGGAATGTGCTTTAGATCTATGGTGTGGAATTGCATCTTGCCAGACCAATGGCCTGTTGTCTTACTACTGTCTGCAAATCCATAGCTGGCTGTGGATTTGATAGGAGTCTTTTCGCACCCTACCCAGAGCCGCCAGGGATCAAATCTGGGGCCCCTCTGTTTTTTTCCTTCGCTCTTTGTCTCCACTCTTAATAAAGCTTCTTAATTTAGAATCTAGGGTTTGACTGTAAACATTAAGACAGCTCAAGGATTTTTGCATTGCGTGCCAAACTGCTGTTTCGTACTACAGTATGGAATGGGTTGAACTCGCTCAGTGGCAAGTCCTGGGGAGTTAGCTGGTGTTTTCTACCACCACAGACAGTCTTGTTCCCCTTGGTCAAGACCCTAAAAGGCAAGGATAGCCAATGTAGCACCTTCCATATGCTTTGGACTACAGCTCCCATGATCCCTGACCATTCATCATGCTGGCTGGGGCTGATGGGATTTGGAGTCTAACACCACCGCCATGTTGGCTGCCCCTGATCTAAAGTGAACTGAGGGGTAATGTCAGCAATTAAGTACAGTGGTACCTTGGTTTACGAACTGAATCTGTTCCGGAAGTCCATTCTTAAACCAAGGCGTTCTTAAACCAAGGCGTGCTTTCCCATAGCAGCGAGGGACTCAATTTACAAATGGTGGGATTGTAATGAAGTTAAAAAAGTGTTGAGAAATGATATACAATGAACTGAAGAAAATGTTCCATCTAACATTTGTTAAGAAACCTGAAGCATTTTTGTTAGGGATTGTAGGAAAAGACCTGCCAAGGAAGCTGAAAAATATCTTTATGCACGCGACAACGGCGGCAAGAGTCTTAATAGCTCAAGGATGGAAGAATGAGGAAACCCTGACTAAAGAACTATGGCAAGAGAAACTGATGGACCATGCAGAACTGGCAAAATTGACACATAAACTACGGGACAAGGGTAACTGTGACTTTAAAGATGAATGGGAACCCTTTACAAAGTACTGAAAGAAACAACAAAGTGAACTGGACTCCTTGGCAGGTTTTGAATAAACACTTGCAAACTTTTTATTGACAATAACCAGTCAGATATATTAACGATCATTACAGTTTTGTAACATGCAGAGAATAGCAGTTGTAGAGAAACCAGAGATTGGAGCTGAGGGAAGTCAGGGGGAGAGGGGAGGGGGGTTTATTACATGGGGGGGATGGGGGAGGAATCAAGGAGGATATGTTTTAAGATAATATGTTTTGTTTAAACTCTATCTGTGCACAATTATAATATACAATACAATTATCTGTGCCCCTGCTCCCAGCAACCTGGGTGCCCCTCTTCCTGTCCAGCAAAAGCAGTCCGCCGTCCGCCCCCAGCCTCTGTCCCGGACTCTCCTTCTCAGCCCCCTCCCTCTTCTCCATCCCTGCCAAATCTAAACAAGCTCTGCAGCTTTCGTAGCTGTTGGATCAGAGCCACCCCTCTCAGCCTCTCTCACCCGCCTCTTGGCAGCCGAAGTTCAGAAGGGCTTGTTCCACAGCACCAAAAAAGGAAACCGAGCCGTTCCATAGGAAAGTCTGAGCAATGAGCCCTCATTGTTCTGACCGATTAAAGAAAAATAATAAAGATGGGAGATCTTAAATAAAAGAGGCAGGGTTGGCCGGCCGCACAGCCTTATCTTAGAGAAGCACCGGCGGGAAAAGGGGTTGCCAGAGGTCACCCAAACGATGGCGCATGCATTGCCCAAGTGGAATATGCTGCTCCGGATTGGTGTCACAAGACAGAGATACAGAAGGTCAAGACAAAGGAACCATTCTCTGCTCCCTGGTTTGCCCCCGGGGCAGGCCTGGAAAGGATGGCGGGACAGGGTTTAAGCCCGTGTGAGCTCTGGCAGAGGGGCAGGGTCCCTTTTTGAACATCGCAGCTCAGCCCCCTGGAATATGCGCTACAGTAACAAAAGGTGAAAGTGCCCCTGAGTGTGTGCAGAGTGCATTTTGCCTCACCACTGAGCAGCTAGAGCCAGGCTGTACTGGGCTGGGGGGCCTGCCCCAGTATTAAGGAATTAACTACTGCAGCATGGGAGTCCAAGCAGGAAATTGACAGTCATGGCTAATGGGCCCTTGTTACCCTTGTCAGCTACTGCATTTCCGGTGAATTTTACAAACCACATAACCTCTCCCTTCTTGCACACAAGAGTGGGATTAAAATATATACATATATCGAGATTGCCTGCAAATTATAAGTTTACAAAGTGCCGCCTTTTGCAGGTTTCTTTCCTTTCCCCTTCTGGTTTATTAGCACACCATTCAGCCAGTGATAAGGGGCCAACTTTCTAGACAGGCAACCCAAGCCAGCGCTTGCCCTCTGGGTGATAGCAGGCTCCAGGGCTCTGACCAGATCCAGACCCAATTGATGAGCAGCCTGTGGCTGGCAGAGAAAGAGATGGCCCAGGAGAAGAGTGGGTGTTTAGGAGTGAATGTATCTCCTTGGAGAAGGAATTTCCACCCTTCCCTAGTTTATTTAGTAAAGCAGAGAAGGTGGTGTGAAAACAAATGTTTCTAAGTCTTTCCTGCAAAATGTAACTGACTCAATGGAATCTGAGCAGACAGACACACCCAGTGCTGCCAGATGCACAAGAACTCTCATGCATGACTCCTGGTGCGAGATGTGAGGTTATTTGCATTCCTGTACATGGAAGTTGTCTTTGTCCATGGAGTTTTCTTGGCAGGGATACTGGAGTGGCTTGCTGGTTCCTCCTCCTCCATAGCTATGGCTATGGTTTTCCCAGTAGTGATGTACGGAAATGAGAGCTGGACCATGAAGAAGGCTGATCGCCGAAGAATTGATGCTTTTGAATTATGGTGTTGGAGGAGACTCTTGAAAGTCCCATGGACTGCAAGAAGATCAAACCTCTCCATTCTTAAGGAAATCAGCCCTGAGTGCTCACTGGAAGGACAGATCCTGAAGCTGAGGCTCCAATACTTTGGCCACCTCATGAGAAGAGAAGACTCCCTGGAAAAGACCCCGATGTTGGGAAAGATGGAGGGCACAAGGAGAAGGGGACGACAGAGGACGAGATGGTTGGATGGTGTTCTTGAAGCTACCAGCATGAGTCTCACCAAACTGCGGGAGGCAGTGGAAGACAGGAGTGCCTGGCGTGCTCTGGTCCAGGGGGTCACGAAGAGTCGGACATGACTAAATGACTAAACAACAACACATGGAAGTTGGAGATTTCAGGGCCACTCAATGCACCATTGACTGGTGGGAAGTGCCCCCGAAGCTTACTGCATAGCTAGTTTCAAGCAGAGGTGCTGCCAAAGTTCAGAATGGCCTGGTTCAAAATGCCGGTGTGGTGCAGTGGTTAGAGGGCTGGACTAGGACCTGGGAAAACTCGGGTTCGAATTCCCACTCAGCCACGAAGCTCACAGGGTGACCTTGGGCCAGTCGCTTCCTCACAGCCTCCCTTACTTCACAGGCCTGTGGGGGTTAAATGAGGAGAGGGAGAGGACCATCTATGCCACCTTTAGCTTCTTGGAGAAATAAGCAGGATATAAATGCAACGAATAAGTTGTCCGATTCGCAACAACTCATGTGCTTTAAGAAAGTGAGCACCACATCCCTGAGGTCTTCTCCTACTGAGACGGTACAAGAAGATTCTCCGTGTGTGCGGCCAGACTGAGCGTTGCTGCTCTGGATGATATTCTTGTTGTTCACTGTAAGATTATGTGACCAGACCATGTAACCGACCAGCTTTTGACTTGGCAAATACAGTGGTACCTCGGGTTAAGAACTTAATTCGTTCCGGAGGTCCGTTCTTAACCTGAAACCGTTCTTAACCTGAGGTACCACTTTAGCTAATGGGGCCTCCCACTGCCGCCACCACGCGATTTCTGTTCTCATCCTGAAGCAAAGTTCTTAACCCGAGGTACTATTTCTGGGTTAGCAGAGTCTGTAACCTGAAGCATCTGTAACCCGAGGTACCACTGTATCTTCTCAATATGGGCCAGCTCTTTCCATTGTTTCTCACTGCCCTCCATTCAGATCTTTGTTTCCAGGCTCGTTGTTTCGGGAGAAGGGAAGGGGCGGCCTATAGTTCCTAAGAGTCAATGCCATAAAGGTGCATTTGTCCAGCACCATTCAATATTATTTGCTGTGAATCGCAGGTGAGGAAGAGTACAGTGGTACTTCAGGTTACAGAAGCTTCAGGTTACAGACGCTTCAGGTTACAGACTCCGCTAACCCAGAAATAGCACCTCGGGTTAAGAACTTTGCTTCAGGATGAGAACAGAAATCGCGCAGCGGGAGGCCCCATTAGCAAAAGTGGTACCTCAGGTTAAGAACAGTTTCAGGTTAAGAATGGACCTCCAGAACGAATTAAGTTCTTAACCCGAGGTACCACTGTACTGTTGTGCTCAGATCCTGGTTTGGGGCTTTCGACAGACCTCTGGTTGGCCACTGTGAGAGCAGGCTCCTTTTAGACACTAACATTATCTGCTGGGATGAACTCTTGATAATGCTAATAATCTGGACCTGCCAGGCCTGTGGAATCGCAAACAGCAGCAAATTTCAGCAACCAGCAGAGCAGCCATGATAGGCCAAAGTGCAACAGTCACAGCTCAGAGGCGGAACATCCGTTTTTCATGCAGAAGGCCTTTGGATCAACCTACTGCCTCTCTAGGTAAAGGCTGGCAATGGCCCTTTCCTAAAATCCCGGAGAGCCATGCTAGGAAATACTGACTCAGTAGAAGCCAGCTTCCTATGTGAAACTTTGTGCATGAAACAAAGTACTGTTGTGCGGTTAAACCAATCGATTTGCGTCGGTTATAATTGGAAGCGCGTGGTTTTGCATCGTGGCGTCGTGTCTCGCTGGGTTTTGCTAATGAACAAATCCAAACCCCGATTGGGAAACCCAGTTAACTTTGGCGCATAGGCCAGCAAACGGCTTGGATTAGATTGCCAAATTAGCAGGGGAAAGGGGAGTTTCCCTCCACCAAGATGCTTAAGAAATACCAAGCAAATTCTGAACTGAACAGGGAAGGGTTTCCAGCAGGAGAGGGAGTGTGGAATGTGCTGGGTTGGCTGGAGAGGGGGATGGTGGTGAACTGCCCCCCCCCCCTCGCCCCAGCTTTTATTGCTGTTGCTGCATCTAGAGCTGTTTTGCCGGGCAAAAGAGAAGGAGGGGAACCCTGCACATTTTTATACAAGATAAGGAAGAATACGGCAGCCCTGCCCTTCCAAGGCATTTTTCTTTGGTTTGTGCAATCACTGATACTGTGTTTTTATGTACTGAGTTGAATAGGATCCTAAATGCAGCAGTCTGATTGGCCCTAGAACAATAGGATCCAGAATGCAGGAGTCTGATTGGCCCTAGAACAATAGTATCCAGAATGCAGCCATCTGATTGGTCCTAGAACAATAGGATCCCAAATGCAGCAGTCTGATTGGTCCTAGAACAATAGGATCCCAAATGCAGCAGTCTGATTGGTCCTAGAACAATAGGATCCCAAATGCAGCAGTCTGATTGGTCCGCAGGAGCCACCCAATCCAGCTCCAGGTGGAAGTGAATCCGCAACCTGATTGGCCTACAGGAGAATCCTAGAATTAGCCAATCACGTGGGGCCCATTGTATAAATAATGTATATAAAGCAGACATTTCAGGGGAACTTCCATTCCTCCTCACCACTATGAGCTGAATAAAGAGCATGAAATCCACACTCAACTCCGAGTATATTTCATGTGTTTTAATTTGTTGGAAGCTGCCCAGAGTGGCTGGGGTAACCCAGCCAGATGGGAGGCATATAAATAAATTGTTGTTGTTGTTAGTGATGGTGGTGGTGCAGGGAAAACCAGATACAAGGCAGCAGAGGAAGATGTCCAGGGGCCCCAGTTAGCAGAATGAGTAGGAGGGCACCCCAACCTGCAGCAAAGACTGCCTTACCATAGTTTGGCTGCGCAAACACACCATGCATTTCAAGCACGTAACCTCCCCCAAAGGATCCTGGGAACTGTAGTTTGATAAGGGTGTTGGGAATAGCGGCTCTGCAAGGGGTAAACTACAGCTCCCAGGGTTATTTGGGGGAAAGCAATGCACATTAAATGTGCTTTAAGTGTACAGGGCGTGCGCAGCTTGCGCCTTGGTGCCAGGCAAAAAGGAATCTTTGTATATTAGAAAGATTATGAAGCCCACAGGTGCGTTTCCAAAGCCAGATGGTTGCCTTTTGGAGCTTTTGAGCGAAGGCTGGCAGCGGCAGCGGCACATCCCCGAGAAAGAGCCATAATTCACTTTGAAGGGCAGGCGGCTGACTCCGGCTTGTGCCAACTCGCTGCGAGGATTTCCTCTCTGCTCAGGAATCCCATGGATCCCTGGCTGTGTGCAGGAAAGGGAGCCAAGGAGCAGGGCGGGATCTAGACAGGCCCAGGCTGGCAAAACCATAGCACGGAAGGAGAAGCTTTTACCATCCGTGGGGGAGAAATCTGTCCTGATCCACAATTGGGTTTTGTTTTTGTTTTTTTAAGGGGGAAGATTTTAAAATACTAGGGAACGCAGGTGGCGCTGTGGGTTAAAGCCTCAGCGCCTAGGGCTTGCCGATCGAAAGGTCGGCGGTTCGAATCCCTGCGGCGGGGTGCGCTCCCGCTGCTCGGTCCCAGCGCCTGCCAACCTAGCAGTTCGAAAGCACCTCCGGGTACAAGTAGATAAATAGGGACCGCTTACCAGCGGGAAGGTAAACGGCGTTTCCGTGTGCGGCTCTGGCTCTGGCTCTGGCCAGAGCAGCGATGTCACGCTGGCCACGTGACCCGGAAGTGTCTCTGGACAGCGCTGGCCCCTGGCCTCTTAAGTGAGATGGGCGCACAACCCCAGAGTCTGTCAAGACTGGCCTGTACGGGCAGGGGTACCTTTACCTTTTACCTTTAAAATACTAACAGCTCCTCATGTCTGAAGGCAGAGAACAAGAGGCCCGTGCTTTTGTTGTGGTGAAATCTAGGCCTGTGTAAGTTGTAAACAATGGCAAACCTAGACAGCATCTTAAAAAGCAGAGACATCACCTTGGCAACAAAGGTCCATATAGTTAAAGCTATGGTTTATGGAAGTGAGAGCTGGACCATCAAGAAAGCTGATCGCCGAAGAATTGATGCTTTTGAATTATGGTGCTGAAGGAGACTCTTGAGAGTCCCATGGACTGCAAGAAGATCAAACCTATCTATTCTTAAGGAAATCAGCCCTGAGTGCTCACTGGAAGGACAGATCCTGAAGCTGAGGCTCCAATACTTTGGTCACCTCATGAGTAGAGAAGACTCCCTGGAAAAGACCCTGATATTGGGAAAGATGGAGGGCACAAGGAGAAGGGGACAACAGAGGACGAGATGGTTGGACAGTGTTCTCGAAGCTACCAGCATGAGTCTGACCAAACTGCGGGAGGCAGTGGAAGACAGGAGTGCCTGGCGTGCTCTGGTCCATGGGGTCACGAAGAGTCGGACACGACTAAACGACTAAACAACAACAAAGTTGTAAGCTGCAAGCAGCCCAGGAACCTCATGCATTTTGGTGCTTTAGGGAGGTAGTTTCTGAGGTCCCCCCAGCTGGAGGTTTGCTGAGCTTTGCAGAATGTCATACTATACATGGTCTAGGGAATGGTTTGCATCCAATTCAGTGGTAGGCTGCAAAGTTCTGCAGCCTTGAGTTAGGCCGCTAGATGATGTCGGAACAGTTACTGGCCGATGGGATTCCCCCCCCCCCCAAGAGCAAACATAAAAGAGGGGGTGTTGGGGCTCGAGGAAGTTGGGGCTTTCTAGCTCAGAAGCCCTGCTTGGCAATCCTAAACATACACAAATTCACTAGCAACGGAGGTGTACTCCACACATGCTCAGAAGCACTCTTTATTATCAGCACCACCTCATGTACCATTTGGGAACCAAAGGTTTGCACTGAAAGGCAGCTCCGTTTCAAACTAAACCATCGCGCCAACCAAATTTGAAGTGGAACTGCCTTAGAATGCAAGCATTTAATTATTAAATGAATCTGGCGGCGTTGTTCCAGCCTGTCTATAACATGTTTGTGCAAAGTTTGGCTGGGCAGGTTCAGGAGGATGAGTTGGGACAGAGGTCGCCAAACGGAATGTGCCACCAATTCAGAATCAGATTATTGTGGAGGGCTCTCATATAGTAGTAGGAAAATAATAACAGTAATACAGTGGTACCTCGGGTTACATACGCTTCAGGTTACATATGCTTCAGGTTACAGACTCCGCTAACCCAGAAATAGTGCTTCAGGTTAAGAACTTTGCTTCAGGATGAGAACAGAAATTGTGCTCCGGCGGCACGGCAGCAGCAGGAGGCCCCATTAGCTAAAGTGGTGCTTCAGGTTAAGAACAGTTTCAGGTTAAGTACGGAACCTCCGGAACGAATTAAGTACCACTGTACTGGTAATATTATCTCCCTGCAACCAGAAAGTTAGCACACATCAGAAAAAGAGCCGGTGTGGTGCAGTGGTTAGAGTGTTCGACTCGGACCTGGGAGAGACCAGGGTTCGAATCCTCACTCGACCATGAAGCTCACAGGCTGACCTTGGGCCTCCCTCCCTCTCTGCCTAACCTACCTCACAGGGCTGTTTTGTTGCTTAACTGAGGAACCACAGGAACCACCTTGAGCTCCTTGGAGAGAAAAAGGTAGGATAGAAATGCAATAAATAAATAAGGAAGGCAAGAAGACGAAAAGTAGAAGCTCAGAGCTCTTGTCTGCTATGCTGGTTTTCTGTTTGCAGGGAGCTTTCTGGTGCCCTGCAGATGTTTTGGACTACAATTCCCATCAGCCCCAGCATGCTGGCTGATGAGGCTGCTGGGAATTGTAGCGCAAGGCACCTCCAGAGCACCAAGTTGGCGAACAGCTGCTGTAAAGGGCCATTCGGAAGCACTTATAATGATTTTTTTGCCTGCCGTTGCCATTGCATGGCTTGTAATTTTTATGACTTCTTCGATTTCTGTGCATAGCTGTCAACTTACAGATTTGAAAATAAGGGACCAGCAGCCTCGAAAATAAGGGATCAGCAGCCAAAATAAGGGATTTTCCAGGCACAGGTATGTTCAACTTCTGAGCCCTTCCAAGTCAAAGACAGAAAGCCCAGCCAGCAGCCAAACAAAGCCTCATCAATAAGGGACAGCAGCAGGACATGGCGCTGGGATAAGGGCCTGTCCCGCCAAATAAGGGACGCTTGACAGCTATGTTTCTGTGTAATTTGCATGGCAAAGTCCATTCTACCACCTCGTTCTGCTGCAAATACAAAAACACAACGAAACCCAAGAGGCAGCACACCAGCCGGAGGACGAGGGGAGCTGGGGAAGAAGGCCTTGCAACAGAGGGCTGCCCGTGCATTTTGTTTTGCATGCCAGGCTAATCCCAGCGCTTGCTCGGCCCACCCAGTTTCCTAGTTACAACTACCTTTGTATCTACACATGTGCACGCTTTGTGCTGCCCTGGAAATGTGCCCTTCCTCCTCCGTCCCTGGCATGCAGGAGACATTCCTCAGCGTTTCGCAAGTGAATCATCTGTGTGCTCCGTTGCCATGGAGCAAGGGCTGCTCTTTCCCACAGACACACGACTGGCGGAGGATTCTCTCCCGCTCCCATTTGTATCACAAACTCTCTTAAAGTCCCTCCCGGGGCCCCCGGTCAGGGAGGCAGGCTTCTGTGCCAGCTAGGCCTCACCCAGGCTTCGGCCTGCAAAGTCATAATGGCCCATGGCAAGGGCGGAGGGCCGTACGTCCTCCTGGGACAACTTTGAGGGCCACAGGCCAGTGGTGCCTCTAAGTTTAGCATTCTCTGGAACTCAGGGCTTCACACACTGGCGCCATTCATTGACCAAGGGGCTGCCCACCATTGAGGGGGCTTCATGGCGAGGGGTGGGGGAGAATAACCATTGGCTTGAGAAGCAGCTGCTGTAGAAAACTTACTTCACCCTTTGCTGCTAGAAAGAAGACACATTAGAACTCTTAACTAATGCTGGAGGGTTTTTTCTCTCTCCTTTCCCTCCCAATCCCTTTTCCCTTCATGTCATGTTTTTTCAGATGGCAAGCCTGAGCGGCTCACGAGCAGGGTCAAATAAATGACTATAAAAATGAATGAACGAGGGGGTCAGATGGATGCACTCGGAGGCCTAGGTTTGTTGGAGGGGCTGCCACCTACGATCAAGCTTTGCCGTCAAAATCCAGCGGTTGCGAAGCCCTCTAGAACACAACATCAAGCCTAGAGCAAAGGATCAAAGACTGTGGTCGGTGGGCTTCATCCAGGTGGTTCACAGCTACCTCCACATTGATTTTTAACTGCAATTTTAAAAATTGCTTCTTTTGTTCCGCATATTGCATTTCATTGCACTACCATTCAAATCTGACAGAATGCAGATTCTAAGACTAGAAAATGGAATACAGGATAATAAATGAAAGAAGCAACAGAAATGCAATAGAAAAACCAATAAGTGCTCTGCCGTTTTCAAGTACAGTGGTACCTCGGGTTACATACGCTTCAGGTTACAGACTCCGCTAACCCAGAAATAGTACCTTGGGTTAAGAAGTTTGCTTCAGGATGAGAACAGAAATCGTGCTCTGGCGGCGCGGCGGCAGCAGGAGGTCCCATTAGCTAAAGTGGTGCTTCAGGTTTAGAACAGTTTCAGGTTAAGAACGGACCTCCGGAACGAATTACTGTAAGTACTTACCTGAGGTACCACTGTAGTCTTGAGTTGGGGGGAGTTGAGCATAGCTGTCAACTTTTTCCTTTTTTTAAGGGAAATTCCCTTATTCCGAATAGGATTCCTCGCAAGAAAAGGGAAAAGTTGACAGCTATGGAGTTGGGGAACCCCCAGTCTAGAGCATCTAGTGCGGGGACTGATGGGAGTTGTAGTTCAAACCATCTGGAGGGCATCAGGTTGGAGAAGCCTCGCCCCGGGATGCTGGACTAACACCCTGTTGCAGGAGAAAGCTCACAACCACACACCATGCTACAGGGGTCAGAGGAGTGTCTCGTCCACAGGAACGCAGATTCTTGGCTAACGCTCCCAAATAAACAAGGCCATTTGTCCAGGGCGCAAAGCCTTTCCCAGTTTCCACTTCGCCCTGTTCGCCGAGGCGGGGTCTACCCAGATTCCCCACATACTTTCATGTATAAAACGTGGAAAGAATGCAGCAAACCTGTGCTATCTCTGTACAGGGTTCTCCCGGGGGTGCCCCGGCAACCAAAGAAATATTGGGAGAGAGAGAGAGCGCTTGAGAGAGGCCTGCCTCTCAGCGGGAATTAAAAGCCACCCAGAGCTGACCCATCCCACGCAGTGGAAGGCAAAACTCCCAAGGGGAGACGAGTACAGGAATGTGAGCGTCACAGGAAAAGCATGAAAGGGCTCTCCTCACCCTGTCCTCATGGGGGGGACTTTGCGGGGAACATGTCTGCCCCAGTTGTGTAGGAAAAGAGCTAGATGCCCCATCCCTGGGAGCAAGGCCCACTAAATTCTCCCTGCAAGCAAAGGCTCCTTGCAGCTTTCGCTTCTGTTCATCCCCAACAACAACAAACCCCCCTGTGAAATAGGAGCTTCTCCAGGGTCACTGTTTATCCCACATTCACAGCCCCTCCAAGTGTCCCAATTTTCCAGGGACAGTTCCGGATTTACAGAAGCCGTCCCGGTTTCTGATTCAGTACCGGAACTGTCCTGCGTTTTCCTTAGGACGTCTGCCGTGACGTGCGTCCTTCATACATCCTTCAGACATTTTTGGCATCCCCTTTCCCCACCTCCCCTGGTGCATGCTCACACCTGAACTCAAGAGCGCCCTCGACACACCTTGGAATGAGGATAGCACATCTTAGAACAGCTTTATCTTCTCTCTCTCTCTCCCCGGCACATTCTGTTCCCGCTCAATAGCTGCCTTTGTAACCGATTCCTTCCTACATCTGCTAAATGTTTCCTTGCATTTTGTAGTCTGTGTGTGTGTTTAGTTGGTGCGGCCAACACAATTTGCCTAGCAGGTTGTGAGATGCACCCTACTGCCCCTTCTGCAAAGCCCCCACTCTCTGGACCTCTTGGAGGCAGCCTTGCAGACAAAGCCAAACACAGCTTACCAACCAAATACGGGGGCCAGTTGTGGACTCTCTAAACAGCCTCGTTTTGCCACCTGCCTGGGAATGCAAAAAAACCCAGGAGGTTGCATATCAAGCAAAGCATAGAAGCTAAAGTATACCCTCCAACATTTCTCCAATATGAATAGGGATGTCCTCTTCAGTCATAATAATTTTATTATTTATACCCCACCCATCTCACTGGCATGCCCCAACCACTCTGAGTGGCTTCTAACATATATACAAACATAAGAAAACTTTGAACTTAAAACAAAACAGGGCTGTCTTCAGATGTCTTCTAAAGGTTGTACAGTGGTACCTAGGGTTAAGTACTTAATTCGTTCCGGAGGTCCGTTCTTAACCTGAAACTGTTCTTAACGTGAAGCACCACTTTAGCTAATGGGGCCTCCTGCTGCCGCCGCGCCGCCGGAGCACAATTTCTGTTCTCATCCTGAAGCAAAGTTCTTAACCTGAAGCACTATTTCTGGGTTAGCGGAGTCTGTAACCTGAAGCGTATGTAACCTGAGGTACCACTGTATATACGTTTGGCTCGGGGGTTGCATAACTCCATACCCTCCAACGTTTCTCTGATGAAAGTAGGGATGCCCTAAGCGACAATTGTAGGAGCCTGTGAATGCTGAACAATGGTCTGGTATCCAATTGGCTTTTACTCAGAGTAGATCCATTGAAATTAAGGCACCTAAGTTAGTCGTATTCATTGATTCCAACGAGTCTAACATGAGAGGATGCCATCTTGTCCTTAGACACAAGCAGCAAACTCTCTGTGGACCTGACTTCACATTACCTCTTGACTCATCTTCCGTTCACACAATCAGGGTACGTATGTGTGTGTGTGTCTGTCCTATGTTGTGTTGTAAACTCTGTCCCCCCCACTCCCTTGGCCCTGCTTGTGTTGACAGAAGCCTGACATGCAGAAATGTAGCAGGAAAAACCTTGTCCTCTTTAGTGGTGATAAAGCCTAGTGGAAACTTTATTTGCTTACAATATTTATTTAAGTACCCTTCCTCAAAAGATTCCAGGGCGGCGCACGAAGAAGTGCGAATGAAATCTGCACAATGATAACGGAAGAGCAACGAGACAACTTTATAAAAACCTCCCAAATCTAAAAACAGAATAAAACACCTTTAAAAAACAACAACCCTCCATTAGCAATCTTAAAAGGCTTCTCTTTTTCACATGTTTTGTTCCTCCACATACTGCTGGTGTCAGAGGCTGTATACACACCATACATTTAAAGCACCCCCCTTTAAAAAAAACTCCTGGGAACTGTAGTTTACCCCTAATGGCGCTATAGTTCCCAGCACCCTTAACAAACTACAGTTGCCTAGATTCTTTGTGGGGAGGGGAATGTGCTTTAAAGTCACTGGGAGGAAAAACAGTTAAGGTCACTAAGTTGGCCCATAAAAATACAGAATCTGTACAGTGGTACCTCGGGTTAAGTACTTAATTCATTCCGGAGGTCCGTTCTTAACCTGAAACTGTTCTTAACCTGAAGCACCACTTTAGCTAATGGGGCCTCCTGCTGCTGCCGCGCCGCCGGAGCACGATTTCTGTTCTCATCCTGAAGCAAAGTTCTTAAGCCAAGGTAATATTTCTGGGTTAGTGGAGTCTGTAACCTGAAGCGTATGTAACATGAAGCATATGTAACCTGAGGTACCACTGTATTAGGTAAATATCTTTATTAGGGCAACTCTAACCAAAAAGGGCTCATTCACATTTCCCTTCTGCCTCAGTTTCTAGGCATGGGTCTGCAATTTGTAGGGATGTTGCTGGGGGGTTTTGTCCCTGGGGAAACCTACTGTTTACTCCTGAATCGGAACGAATATCGTTCCACAACCTGATTGACGCTTGTTCCGATTCAGCAGTAAACAGATGGATTTCCTGGGAAAAGCAGTGGGACCAAGAAAAATTGCTTGGATCTGGGCCTATGAATCAGAGACCTGTAATTAGCAATCGCAACAGGAGCAGAACTGTGAATAAGGCCGTAGTGTGCAATATTTTGAATTCCCCAGAACTCTTTTAACTAGCTAGATCAGGGATGGCGATCCTCTGCTCTCCCAATTGCTATTGGTCTCCATATCCCCCCGTGGGGAAGATGGGGGGCAACTGGCAACCTTCAGTCTCCCCCCTGCCACCTCCTAGCTCCACTTCTCCCCTCTCCGCCAGCTGCTTCCTTTGTTTTGAAATGAATACGCTGCGTGCTTTTGTTTCCTTTGAAATCGGCCTCTGAGATGGGAATCAACGTTTACCAGCCCCAGACCTTGCAGGCAGGAACATGGCAGAGCTGGTCTGGCCGGGGGCCAGGAAAACACCCAGGGATCTGTCACAGCCAGCGGCAACTGGGGACACAGCCAAGGAACCTACAGCTGCCGGCACGGGGCTCTGCAGTATCGGGCGCGGGCTCAAGAGGAGAAACTGAGGCACGCCATGGCAAGGGACGTGGCCAGAGTCATGCAGAGGCACAACCTAGCACAGCCTTCCTTCAGCTGGTGTCCTCCAGAAGTCTTGGACTACAAATCCCATCAGCCCCAGCAAGCAGGAGGAAGGCACAGAATGGGGCTGGTGAGGCGTGAGGCCTGGAGAGAGCAGCAGGGGCCACACAGAGAGACTTGGAGGGCCACACTCATCTCCCAGGCCTGAGGTTCCCCACTCCTGCTTAAAAATGGATGGATTTCTCGAAATTTTTCTACGTATTTATGTTTTTCCTACTTTATGCAAAGGGACGCGGGTGGCTCTGTGGGTTAAACCACAGAGCCTAGGGCTTGCCGATCAGAAGATCGGCGGTTCGAATCCCCACAACGGGGTGAGCTCCTGTTGCTCGGTCCCTGCTCCTGCCAACCTAGCAGTTCGAAAGCACGTCAAAGTGCAAGTAGATAAATAGGTACCGCTCCAGTGGAAAGGTAAATGGTGTTTCCGTGCGCTGCTCTGGTTTGCCAGAAGCGGCTTAGTCATGCTGGCCACGTGACCCGGAAGCTGTACGCCGGCTCCCTCGGCCAGTAAAGAGAGATGAGCGCCGCAACCCCAGAGTCGGCCATGACTGGACCTAATGGTCAAGGGTCCCTTTACCTTTTTACATTATGTAAACAACTCTGTGAGGGCAGTGTGCCATGAAAGGCAGAGGATCGATCCTTGAATTGATTAATAGAATTGTAGAGCAGGAAGGGACCCCGAGGGTCATCCAGTCCAACCCCCTGCAACGCAAGAATCAGGGCTAAAGCATCCATGACAGACGGCCATACAACCTCTGCTTAAAAACTTCCCGAGGGAGACCATTCCACTTCTGAACAGCTCTTACTGTCAGAAACATCTTCCTGATGTTTAGCTGCAATCTCCTTTTTTGTAACTTTGAAGCCATGGGTTCAAACCCTACCCACCAGAGCAGGAGAAAACAAGCTTGTTCCCTCCTCCATGTGGCAGCCCTTGAGATATTTGAAGATGGCTGTCACATCTCCTCTTTCCCAGGCTAAACACACCCACCTCCCTCAACCGTTCCTCATAAGGCTTGGTTTCCAGACCCTTGATCATCTCGGTTGCCCTCCTCTGCCCACCTTCCAGCTTGTCGGAACAAAATAAATATGCACCCAAAGAGAGTGGGGGAAACCCACACAGTGGGGCAGGATTAGCCTGAGCAGCTGAGCATCCTTGCCCTCAATCCTGCCAACCGCGGGATGGTCTTACCTCGGCTCACGCGCTGCTTGGCACCAGAAAGGATCCCTGGCGTGTCGATAAGGCTGATGCTCTCCAGAACCTGGTTTGGCAAGTGGGCGCACATGAACCTATGTGGGCAGAAAGAGAGAAGGCCAGAGGCCAAGGTGAGGGGCTTGTGTAGACAAGAGCAGCGAGAAAGGAGGCTTAGAGAGATTTCCTGATTTACAGAGGTTCCCCCCGAAAAAAAATGTTAATGATCTAGGTAAAGGTAAAGGTACCCCTGCCCGTACGGGCCAGTCTTGACAGACTCTGGGGTTGTGCGCCCATCTCACTTAAGAGGCCAGGGGCCAGCGCTGTCCGGAGACACTTCCGGGTCACGTGGCCAGCGTGACATCGCTGCTCTGGCAAGCCAGAGCCGCACACGGAAACGCCGTTTACCTTCCCGCTGGTAAGCGGTCCCTATTTATCTACTTGCACCCGGAGGTGCTTTCGAACTGCTAGGTTGGCAGGCGCTGGGACCGAGCAGCGGGAGCGCACCCCGCCGCAGGGATTCGAACCGCCGACCTTTCGATCAGCAAGCCCTAGGCACTGAGGCTTTTACCCACAGCGCCACCTGCGTCCCGTTAATGATCTAAATCATATCAATTATCTAAATCAGTGGCTCCCAATTGGTGGTCTGCGGACCCTTGTGGGGTCCACATAACCCACCCAGGGGCCCCGTGGCACATAATAATAATAATAATAATTTATTATTTATACCCCGCCCATCTGGCTGGGTTTTCCCAGCGACTCTGGGTGGCTTCCAAAACAATATTAAAATACAGTAATGGATCAAACATTAGAAGCTTCCCTAAACAGGGCTGCCTTCAGATGTCTTCTAAAAGTCTGGTAGTTATTGTTCTCTTTGACATCTGGTGGGAGGGCGTTCCACAGGGAGGGTGCCACTACTGAGAAGGCCCTCTGCCTGGTTCCCTGTAACTTGGCTTCTCGCAGTGAAGGAACCGCCAGAAGGCCCTCAGTGCTGGACCTCAGTGTCTGAGTAGAATGATGGGGGGTGGAGATGCTCCTTCAGATATACTGGACCGAGGCCGTTTAACCATCAACTGTCCAGAACATCCCATTTTGGGGTCACATGACTGGCACACAAGTGCGGACCAGAAGACATGTGCCCCAGTTTTGTGCTGGGACACATTGGAGGGTATGGTGGCACCATTCACATAACAAAAACTACCACAGAGATAATAAACATTTGCAAAAGTAGTAATAATAATAATAATAATTTATTACTTATATCCCACCCATCTGGCCGGCTTCCAAAAGGGTATTAAAAACACTATAAAACATCAAACATTAAAAACTTCCCTAAACAGGGCTGCCTTCAGATGTCTTCTAAAAGTCAGGTAGTTGTTTATTTCCTTGACATCTGGTGGGAGAGTGTTCCACAGGTCGGGTGCCACTACCAAGAAGGCCTTCTGCCTGGTTCCCTGTAACCTCACATCTCGCAGTGAGGGAACTGCCAGAAGACCCTCAGAACTGGACCTCAGTGTCTGGACTGGATAATGGTGGTGGAGATGCTCTTTCAGGTATAATGGGCCAAGGCTGTTTAGGGCTTTAAAAGTCAGCACCAACACTTTGAATTGTGCTCGGAAATGTACTGGGAGCCAATATAGGCCTTTCAGGACCGGTGTTATATGGTCTCGGCAAGGGTCCTTGGCTTGGCTTTTGAAAAACAGGGGGTCCGCAGTGCAAACTGGGAACCGCTGAACTAAATGAACAAAAAGATAACTAAATGCTTGCTCAGTTGGCACATGTGACCCTCATAAATGCCTGTGAGTCTCACATGCCTGCTGAGCGTTTAGGCACATTTAGCTAAATTTTTGGGTTTAAGTAATTTATGCTTTTAGAGGGAGAAAAAACTCTAAGCCAGGAAAACACAAGGGAAAGCTCAGTGGCAGAACACGAATGTCTCAGGTTTAATCCCTGTCAACATCCCTGGGTAAGACTGGGAAGACCCCTAGTCTGAAATCCCAGAGAGCCATGCCAATAAGGGCTTATCCACCCTTATCTTTTGCCCTGCACTGTCTAGGCACAAGTCTGTGCTTTGAAGTTCCCTGTCCAAGGGCTCCCCCCCCCTTTGCCCCAGTGCTTTCCACACAAAACCCGCTCTTTTAACAATGAATCAAACAGCAATTTGAGTTTTCTGTGGATTGCAGTTTACTCCGATTCAACGGTAAGGAGCAGGTTTTCACGGGGAAAGTTTAGCGGCAAAAACAAAAACCCAAATTCTTTAAACAGACCCTCTTAAGTGCCCCTATTTTCCAGGGACAGCCCCAGATTTACAGAAGCAATCCTGGTTTCTGATTTATTAATAATATAATAATAATAATTTATTATTTATACCCCGCCCATATGGCTGGGTTTCCCCAACCACTCTGGGTGGCTCCCAACAGAACACTAAAATACAATAACCTATTAAACATTAAAAGCTTCCCTAAAGAGGGCTGCCTTCAGATGTCTTCTAAAAGTCTGGTGGTTGTTTTTCTCTTGGACATCTGGTGGGGGGGTGTTCCACAGGGCAGGCGCCACTACCGAGAAGGCCCTCTGCCTGGTTCCCTGTAACTTGGCTTCCCGCAGTGAGGGAACCGCCAGAAGGCCCTCGGCGCTGGGCCTCAGTGTCCGGGCAGAACGATGGAGGTAGAGACGCTCCTTCAGGTATACTGGATCAAGGCAGTTTAGTTTAATCTCAGAATGTCCCGCTTTTCCTTAGGACATCCCTATTTTCACCAGAGAAATGTTGGAGGGTATGGAGTTATGTGGCCCCTGAGCCAAGGAGATCAGTCGCTATACATAGAAGACACCTGAAGCAGCCCTGTACAGGGAAGTTGGTTAATGTTTTATTTTTATTTTTTTATATGTTGGAAGCTGCCCAGAATGGCTGGGGCAACCCAGTCAGGTGGTCAGGGTATAAATAATGAAATTATTATTATTATTATGGAATAGGACATCTCTATTTTCATCAGAAATGTCTGGACTAGACATTTGGTGTAGACCAGGGTTTCCCAAACTTGGGCCTCCAGCTGTTTTTTGGACTACAACTCCCATCACCCTTGACCACTGGTCCTGCTAACTAGGGAGGATGGGAGTTGTAGTCAAACAGCTAGAGGCCCAAGTTTGGGAAACCCTGGCGCAGGCAATAAAGAGCTAAATGAACCAGTGGCTTGACTTGGAAAAGCCAGCATCCTCTATTCGTTCTGCTTTTCCAGTAAGCCTGCCTTAGAGATTAACAACAGGAACAAAGAAGTCGAGTTATGGATGTTAAATACCGTATTTTTTGCTCTATAAGACTCACTTTTCCCCTCCTAAAAAGTAAGGGGAAATGTGTGCGCGTCTTATGGAGCGAATGCAGGCTGTGCAGCTATCCCAGAAGCCAGAACAGCAAGAGGGATTGCTGCTTTCACTGTGCAGCGATCCCTCTTGCTGTTCTGGCTTCTGAGATTCAGAATATATATATTTTTTGTTTTCCTCCTCCAAAAACTAGGTGCGTCTTGTGGTCTGGTGCGTCTTATAGAGCGAAAAATACGGTATATACCAATTTGAATGAACAAGAGAGCGCACCCTTTCCCTCTTGGCTTTTCCCGGCCTGTTTGTTCTTTTTTCTTCTGCTCCGGGCTCCTAAAAGCGTTGCCACCCCTCTCCTCGCTCCTCATACACCAAGAAGCAATAAGAGCAGCGCTCTGAGCAGCCAAGAACCAAGGGAGCAGCTCTTGTTTTCTTGTGTTCGGCGCTTGTCACTTTTAAAAACTCCCCCCGTTTCCAGTTGTGCTCATGACCCAGCAGCTGATGGAGATCACAAGGATCTCAGTTGTGCTGTGAACACTCCCCTGGAGCGTCAGGACTGCCCCAGCCAAAAGCCTGCCGAACTGCTGCTACTAGCTCTCTCTGTGCCTCCTCCTCCTCCTCTTTCCATATCTGTGTACACCAGGAATTTTGGCACCCTGGGAGGTTGCCTGCTTTGCTCCTGCGGTTTTGGCTCGCCCGCTGGTTCCATCCATTCAAACTTGCCCTCCCTGGTTAACCCACGCTAGCATAAGCAACAAAGGGCGGCGGGGAAAAGCTGTTGGTGGATATCAGGAAGCTCTGATTAAAGCACCAAGACCAGATGTGTTAGAGCAGTGGGAGGACGGTAGCTTGGTGGCAGAGCACCTCTGCCTTGCACCCAGAAAGTCGCAGGTTCAATCCCTGTCATGGGTGTCGCAGGAGGGGGGGCAGCGACCTCCTCAAATCAAGTAAATAAACAGAAGTACTTAACTAAAAGTAGAAATTTTAGAAGGATTTTGGCAGGTTTTATTCTGAGCACTTGGGGTCAAAAGAAAGTGATTTGAAACAATTCTTGTTATTTAAGGAATATATAAGACTATATTGTAAAAATGATGCCATCCTAGCAGAACTGAATGATACTTGTGTACAATAAATAAATGGAATAAACAGCTTAGAGGAATATATGGAAAAAGATATAAAACAAACAGTGCGACAAAATCAAGACGATAGAAAAAGTATAATGAGAACGACTGGAAGTTTTTAACAGAAAACATGATGTTGTATAAATATGTGGCTCTTTTAATTGCCTTTCTTTTTTGTTACTTTTAAACCTTTTTTCGACCTTTTTAAGGTGACAAATCCCTTTTTTTCTTCTTTCTTTTTTGTGCTTAATTTTGTTATACTTACCTTTACTGTATGATTGTATTTTAAATTAATAAAGATTTATAGTAAAAAAATGAAACAACTCTTGTTGAGATATTTTATTCTGAATCTGCTAGACAGAGACAAGGAAGAGGATCATGAGTGGTGGGTGTCCTGCCTGCCCCCAAGATAAATCCTGACTACCCCACCCCCCGAAACATAAATCCTGGCTATGCCCATGATCCCTGTTGTCTCCTGGTAGGGTGCTAGAAGCTCCTGCCTGAAATAGAGGTTGGGTGGCCATCTGTCATGGCTGCTTCAGTTGAGATTCCTGTTGAGATTGCAGGGGGTTGGACTGGATGACCCCAACTCTACAATTTTATGATGCTATGAAACTGTGGGGATTGTAGACAACTCAGCCTGGCCCGACTCAGACGTCTTCTTCTTTGGTGATCACTCGTAGCCGAGTAAGATTGTCTTCCATAAACACGGTTTTAACAATGAGTCCGTAAGTGACTGTGGAGGCCAATTCTGGATCCACACGTCCTTCCACAGTGGAGACATTGGTTTCCTGGTGGGAGTTGATCACGGGGAGGGTTTGCCAAACTGTGCCTTCCTCTTAGCGCGTTTCTCCCTTGCGTCCTGCGTTTGAGTGTCTTCAAAGCCCATGACACATTTGGTAAAGGCTGTTCTCCAACTGGAGCGCCCGCAGGCCATTTTATTCCCAGTTGTCGGTGTTTACATTACATTTTTTTAGATTTGCCTTGAGACAGTCTTTGAACCTCTTTTGTTGACTACCAGCATTATGCTTTCCATTTTTAAAGTCTGGAATAGAGTAGTTGCTTTGGAAGACGATCATCAGGCATCCGCACAACATGACTAGTCCAATGAAGCTGATGTTGAAGAATCATTGCTTCAACACTGGTGATCTTTGCTTCTACACTGATATTAGTTCGCCTGTCTTCCCAAGTGATGTGTAAAATTTCTCGGAGACACCATTGGTGGAATCTTTCGAGGAAAGATTAACAAACCTCGCAGCATTACAAACCTCGCAGATCAATCAACTAAAATTTGGGTTGATTAATCTAACATTCTCACTTGAAGCCCAAACACAGAGGGTTTTCCTGCGCTGTGAGTCGGCTGTGTCACTGATCGATATGAATTAACTTTTAGACTGAATTTGTCAGTCGTTTTCATGGTGTTTTTCTACATTCTACGCCACTTCAGTGTTTTTATAAGCAACTTGTAAATTCATGCAATAAATAACCTGAATGAAACGTTGAAACAAAAATTTGCAGCCCTGTTTTAAAGGGTGGAATAGATTCACCCATTTGTGCCCCAAAGAAAAGTGTTTCTAGAAATAACCAAGCCTGATGCCCCTGGAACTTGCTCCCAAGCAGGGAAAGGGGGGGGGACAGGAATGTGGGTTAGTTCTCGTTTTGGGTCACTTACTGATTTGGGAAGGTGCAAAACACTAAAAATTTGTACAAATTTTGAAGAGTAATTGTGTTTCAGTTTGTCTATTGGTTCGGGAAGTGAGGTTTAGCTGAGTTCCCATTAAAATGAGATATGCAAAAGGAATTTTTCCTCCCCCATCTCTACCTCTGAGAGAACAGGGGTGGGCCAAGGAAGAACTGAGACAATCTGACTGCCTTCAGCGCCTGGGGAGGAGTTCATGTTTACAAACCCCTGGATGGAGGAAGGTGCACAGCTCAACCAGTATAAACAAGGATGCTAAAAGTAGAACCTGCCGGAAAATACCCAGGGACATCCAATTCCACAGTTTCCCACTGTCCTGGGCCAAAGTACAGCCAACAGTCAAAAGTCTGTGCTGTTTTTTAAGAATACCCCCCCCCCCACACACACACACGTACATACAAAAAATGAGGAAACAGTCTGAATCTTTTAAACCTACATAACAGGCAGAAAATCAACAGGTTGAGCTTGGAGCTGCAGCAGTGGAAAACCAGTGGATTTCTGCCTGTAGTGCCACTAATAAAAGGCCCAGGGCCTTTGTTGGTAACAATGCACTCAACTCTAGCATTCTTCAGCATATCCTCCAAAATCCTGCTCAGACATCCCCAACCTTTGGCCCTTCAGATGTTTTGGACTACAATTCCCATCATCCCTGACCACTGGTGCTGTTAGCTAGGGATCATGGGAGTTGTAGGCAAAACATCTGGAGGGCCGCAGGTTGGGGGTGCCCAATCCTGCTGATTACAATTGGGATGTTCGTTTTTGGTCCCGAGCTCTTGCGGGAGCCGGGTGACTTGCGCCAGAACACAAGAAGAAAAAAATGGGACATTCTGGGATCCAGTTAGAAGCCGTGATGGCTTTTGTAATTCTGGGGTGTCTCACTCAAAACAGGACAGTTGACGAGTATGCCCCGGTCATAGAATTGGAAGGGACCCTGAGGATCATCCAGTCCAGCCCCGCCTTGTAGCCGAAAAGGACAAAAGGTTGCGTCATCCTAGTGCAAGCTGTGTATAGCTAAAAGTCAAGGCATTCTTTGGTCTTTCTCTTCAACATGCATACCCTAATAAGGCCCAGTGTTTCTCCATTTCGCCCTGGCACTCATCTGCTGGGAACAGCTCCCATCTGTCCCAAAAGCCAGCACATCTGGAGGGCTGATTTATTTCCAGGCTGTTGGGACATGGGGTGTTGCGGGGACAACCTGGCACAGAGAATCGCACTTTGTTCCAGAGAGTTCGGCTTGCATCTCCACTCCTCACCCCTGAAAGACCTCTAGCCTCTATTTTTCTTTCTCTCCCTCTCTCTCCTTCTCTTTGCCCCTGCAAAGAGTGGGCTGGGAGGAAACAGGTGCCTTTTGCATTCCCTACACCCTGATTCTGTGAAACAGCTGGGCAGCATCTGGAATGCTACCCCAAAGGGCGGAGAGGAACATCACGAGTCCCAGGCCGAGCTTGAGAAGGGGAAGTAGAGGCTAGTGGAGGACCCATAAAATGAGGGACACACTGGGTTCAGTTCACATTCAAAGGCATCTTAACAAAGGAGACATCACCTTGCCAACAAAGGTCCGTATAGTTAAAACTATGGTTTTCCAAGTAGAATCATAGAATCATAGAGTTGGAAGAGACCACAAGGGCCATCGAGTCCAACCCCCTGCCAAGCAGGAAACACCATCAGAGCACTCCTGACATATGGTTGTCAAGCCTCTGCTTAAAGACCTCCAAAGAAGGAGACTCCACCACACTCCTTGGCAGCAAATTCCACTGTCAAACAGCTCTTACTGTCAGGAAGTTCTTCTTAATGTTTAGGTGGAATCTTCTTTCTTGTAATTTGGATCCATTGCTCCGTGTCCGCTTCTCTGGAGCAGCAGAAAACAACCTTTCTCCCTCCTCTATGTGACATCCTTTTATATATTTGAACATGGCTATCATATCACCCCTTAACCTCCTCTTCTCCAGGCTAAACATGCCCAGCTCCCTTAGCCGTTCCTCATAAGGCATCGTTTCCAGGCCTTTGACCATTTTGGTTGCCCTCCTCTGGACACGTTCCAGTTTGTCAGTGTCCTTCTTGAACTGTGGTGCTGTGGTACTGTGTTTGGAAGTGAGAGCTGGACCATCAAGAAGGCTGATCGCCGAAGAATGAATGCTTTTGAATTATGGTGCTGGAGGAGACTCCCGAGAGTCCCATGGACTGCAAGAAGATCAAACCTCTCCATTCTGAAGGAAATCAGCCCTGAGTGCTCACTGGAAGGACAGATCCTGAAGCTGAGGCTCCAATACTTTGGCCACCTCATGAGAAGATAAGACTCCCTGGAAAAGACCCTGATGCTGGGAAAGATGGAGGGCACAAGGAGAAGGGGAGGACAGAGGACGAGATGGTTGGACAGTGTTCTCGAAGCTACCAGCATGAGTTTGACCAAACTGCGGGAGGCAGTGGAAGACAGGAGTGCCTGGCGTGCTCTGGTCCATGGGGTCACGAAGAGTCGGACACAACTAAACGACTAAACAACCACCACCACCTAATTTTTGCTTTCCCAAACAATAAGCAAACCGAAACAGCCATCTTTAGAAATCGCGGCACTCCCCAAGTTTTGCAAACCAGTTGCAAACGTGTACACTAACGGTTATGCTAGGGTAAAGAGAATATCTTAGTGAAAATAACATGCATTGTGTTAGGCAAAACTGCTTTGCAAAAAATGTGAATAGGGCAAAATTGCACATGTGTGAATTAGGAGATAGTTGCACAAATGCTGAATTGTTAGGAGCACTATTTAGAATAAAACACAACCTGTTGTTGAAAAGTGGGGAGTTGAGCTAAATATTGGAAAACTAGAAACTGAGAAACGCCAAAATTCCTAGTGGTTAGAGTGGGGGTTTGAAGTTGAAAGTCCTGGATATAATTAAGGCTGGTATCTTATTTTGGAGGGAATTTGCTTGAGGGCCTCTGCTCAATGGAAAGGGGGCGAATTCAATACACACCTAGGAATGAATCTGGATCAAAAAAGCATGAGGAATATCTCCTCTCCCTTCCCCAGTTTAGAAGCACATGAAGCCGCCAAATATTGTCTTATTTTACTCCCATGCCGAATGCAGCATGAACTGAAAATACCCATCAGGTCTCCTATACAGAAATGCTGGGCTGATGGAACTGGAATTGCCAGCTTAGATAGCTCGGTTGGTTAGAGCGTACTGCTGATAATGCCAAGGTTGCAGGTTCAATTCCCCCACTCAAGGGACAGCTGTGTGTTCTTTCATTGCAGGGACTGAACTAGATCCCTTCCAGCTCTACAGTTCTAAGATTCCATGAAGTCCAATGACATCTGAAGAGCCACAGACGCACACACACCCCACCCAGTAACAAGGAGGACACATAGCAGTGAATGTAGTTTGGGCTCCACCTATTCCAGTGACGGGGAACTTATGGCCCTCCAGAGATTGCCTTGACTAGAACTCCCATCATCCTGGACCACTGGCCATTCTGGCTGGGAATGATGGGGGTTGGAGTCCAGCAATGCCTGGAGGGCTGCAGGCTCCCAATGCCTGCATTAAACCCTGGCAAACCTTTTTCCTCATCCCTCTAGACCAGTTTCCCCAAACTTGGCTCTCCAACTGTTTCTGGACTACAATTCCCATCATCCCTGACCACTGGTTCTGCTCGCTAGGGATGATGGGAGTTGTAGTCCAAAAACACATGGAGGCCCAAATCTGGGAAACACTGCTCTAGGCCACTGGTTGCCCATGGGCGGGTCATGAAGGAATTTCGAGTGGGCCATGTGCTGATCTGAGGTTGAGTTGCACACTATGAGGTACACTCAACATTTTCTTTTTGTCATCCTGCATTTTTTAAACAGAAGTAGAAAGGCAGGTACAGTAGTACCTCGAGTTACATACGCTTCAGGTTACATACACTTCAGGTTACAGACTCCGCTAACCCAGAAATATTACCTCAGCTTAAGAACTTTGCTTCAGGAAGAGAACAGAAATCGTGCTCCGGCGGTGTGGCGGCAGCAGGAGGCCCCATTAGCTAAAGTGATGCTTCAGGTTAAGAACAGTTTCAGGTTAAGAACAGACGTCCAGAACGAATTAAGTACTTAACCTGAGGTACCACTGTATAAGCTGATGCAAAGGAAGGCAGCCTCTTCTAGGGCTGGGGAGAAATCAAACTTTTGTCTGCATTTCAACAAGCGAAGCATTTTTTGAACCAATAAGCTAGCTGAAGCACAGTTATCCTTTGAAATCTGTGATTTGCTTCTCCAGCCAAACAGTGCACATGAAAGGGTATACATAAAAATGCACATGAACGAACTTTACAAAAATGCATCATTTTAAGGGGGAAATTGCGTACATTAGGAGAAATTTGCACTAAAAAGCTGGCAAACCTAGGTGATACTTTTAGAATTAAAACCAGCAAATTGCTGAGGGAATGTGGAGAACTGAATTTAAGACGGTCAAATTCAGCTTCTCTCGTTTTCTTATTCCCCCCCCCCCCACAGTTGAACCACGTATGCCATCTTGAGCTCACTGGCGAAAAAGTGGGGCATATAAATGTCAATAAGAGAGAGGTGTTGCATCAGATCAACACCGAGAGGGGAAATGGTCATATAATAATGTAATCTAGTGTCATGTTGCATGTTCAAGTTAATAAAGTTGGGTCCTGAGACTGAAAGGGGTGAAGAGGAGGAAGAAGAGTTTGGATTTGATATCCCTCTTTATCACTACCCAAAGGAGTCTCAAAGCGGCTAACATTCTCCTTTCCCTTCCTTCCCCACAACAAACGCTCCGTGAGATGCGTGAGGCTGAGAGGCTTCAAAGAAGTGTGACTAGCCCAAGGTCACCCAGCAGCTGAATGTGGAGGAGCAGGGAAGCGAACCCGGTTCCCCAGATTACGAGACTACCACTCTTAACCACTACACCACACAGCCATACAACACAAACACACCTCTCTGAGCTTAGCCTTGACAAAGAATGCACTCAAAGGCCAGAAAATATGGGGAGGTGGTAGTTCTGGGGCACTCACCGGTTGAGAAAGGTGTTCCCAAAAGGGTTAAGTTTCCGGAAGGGCTTTTTGGGGTCCACGATGAGAGCGTTGCCCGGAATGATGCCCTCTGTTTCGCCGTGCATGACGGCAATGAAAGAGTCGGTGGTGGGCTCAGGCCCAATGCGGCTCCCGGGGATGTCCTGCTCCAGCAGGTATTTGATGAAGGTGGTCTTTCCGGTAGAGTATTGTCCCACCACCAGCACCATGGGCTTATTGTCGAAGTCGGCATCTTCCAGGGACGGGGAATGGAAGTCGTGGAAGCGGTAGTACTCTTCCACGGGCAGCAGCTTCCTCTTGTAGAGGTCCTTCAGGCCCTCGGTGACCGTACGGATCACTTCGGGGTTCTTCTTCTCGTTCTTCTTCATCCAGCTGAACATCTTGGCAGCCCAGTGAGAATGGCACGGAGCCCGGTCCCTTGGAAGTGGACTGTAAATCGAAGAAGCTGGAGGTGCGGTGGAAGAGGAGGGGAGTTTTGTTGGAGATCGAAGTCTTGACAGACAGCCTGCAGACCTTTCAAGAAGGAGATCAGGATTGACAGAAGTAGGCAAGGGCCCCAAACCTGACCAAAAGGCTGTTGGAATCCAGCACCCAAAGAGAATCCTGTGAGCTAATGGGTCTCTAATCTTCCAGGGAGCTGAGATGAAACCGAGATTTTATGGATGGCATCTGTAGTTCTTCTATATCAGACTTTGGTGGGCTGGGTCCAGAACTTTGAGGAGATCCCAAGCAAAAGGACCTCAGTCAAGAGATCTTCTGGGGGATATTCTTCCAGCTGTAAACTTGCTGATCACCCGAGCTTTAGGTGTAAAAGCACCGCATGCACTTTGCCGCTGGATATAAAGACTCCAGATCAGAAATAAATACTCCGATGTGTGAATCGCTGTGTTTCTTCTGCTGCCTTTCGAAGAGAAGACTTCACTTTCTTCTCCAAAATGCGGTCGAGAGAGGCTGTAAGCCAGCACACAGCGGTGCAGGCAAGGGTGGAGTAAGGGAGACACGAATGCCAGTTTCAGATGGAAAATCCCTTTTGGTTGTTTGGGAGGGTTTGGTTTTTTTTTTTAATGTTGGTTTTCCTTCCCCACTTCTGGGGTCCTGAGAAGGTTCTGAAGGGGACTCCCGCTTGGAGGAAGGCGCTGGCTGTTGGGACGAGCAGCTGCCAAGAAACAGGGTGCAGAATACATTAGCATAAATTATTCCGGAAGGGAGGGTGACGCCTGGGATGTCCAAGAACTTGAGAACAAGTAATGCGCAAAAAGAAAAAAAGAGATACACACATTCCCAGCTCCTCTCCAAAGTTGCAAGAATGCAGGCTTGGCAAATGACGGCCTCTGATGCCACCGTGTGGTATAGGAAGGAAGGAAGGGCGAGCCCAAAAGAAAGGTGGAGGAAGAAGATGGGATACAGTGGTACCTCGAGTTAAGTACTTAATTCGTTCCAGAGGTCCGTTCTTAACCTGAAACTGTTCTTCATGTGAAGCACCACTTTAGCTAATGGGGCCTCCCACTGCTGCTGCGTCGCCGGAGCACAATTTCTGTTCTCATCCTGAAGCAAAGTTCTTAACCCAGGGTACTATTTCTGGGTTAGTGGAGTCTGTAACCTGAAGCGTATGTAACCTGAAGCATCTGTAACCTGAGGTACCACTGTATATCAGGGGTCAGCAAACTTTTTCAGCAGGGAGCCAGTCCACAGTCCCTCAGACCTTGCGGGGGCGCTATATTTTTTTTTTGGGGGGGGAGAACAAATTCCTATGCCCCACAAATAACCCAGAGATGCATTTTAAATAAAAGGACACATTCTACTCATGTAAAAACATACCAATTCCTGGACCATCCACGGGCCGGACTTAGAAGGCTATTGGGCCAGATCCGGCCCCCGGGCCTTAGGCTGCCTACCCATGGGATATATCACAGGCTGGCAGAGTTTGGAGGGACCTTGAGAGTCATCTAATCCAACCCCCTGCAGTGCAGAAATCTTTTACCCAACGTGGGGCTCAAACCCACGACCCTGAGATTAAGAGCCTCATGCTCTACAGACTGAGCTGTCCCTCAGGTCCATTGAGGGATGTCCCAGGGTAGGATCCTGACAGACTGAGCTCCTGTGAGGAGACCACATGCTTACGGAGCATGATTTGCTTGCCCAAAGCTGATGTGGAGGTTAGATAATGCCCAATCTTTCTCATTGCAACTTATTAAAGCAGCCGGCTTGTTTTCCTGGCAGATCCCTTTGTAAGTTACTCAAAGTGTAAAGCAGCCCACACTATGATTCTGTCCCTCAGACCTCAGAAGAGCATAATGGTCTTAGAATAGCTCTGATCCTCACTTCCAGTAGCATGAATTTCAAGCATCTTTGAGGCAGTGGGGATTCTAAAACCCTGATGTTTGCCATCACGCACCCTTTAATGGTCAAACTGGGAAACTTTACTAACAATAAAAGGTAGTTGAAAACTGGCAGAAGGTCAGAACAAAAATTCAAAATGAACACAAGCACTGTAGCTCTAAAACTGGACTAATCCTATCCTATTCACTGGTTTACTCACAGGAAAGGAGGAGTCAGATGCCATATTATCCACCAAATAAGAAAAGGGCCAACACAGCAAAGCTCTGTTCACCTGTACGCACTGAGGATCAGAGAACCTCGGTTCAAACAGTTGCACATTCCATTGCTGGGCAACCACCATTGCTAGCCTAGAATAATATTTATTTATTTATGTATTATTATTATTATTATTTATACCATGCCCATCTGGCTGGGTTTCCCCAGCCACTCTGGGCGGCTTCCAACAAAATACTAAAATACAATAATACAGGTGGTTGGTTTCACTCGTCCAAGCAGCCTGTCCACATCCTTGGAGGTAACAGATTGGAATTGATCCCACGCAACTTGACTAGACAGGACTCTAGCAGTCTCCCGCCCCGGCCCTGCTCCCAAGGTGGAGTCTACCTCTTTCCGAATCTGAGTGACTTTATCTGCAAAAAAACTTTGCAAAATCATTGCAGGAGATCATGTGGCCCGTACTGGGCCCCAATGGAGCAGGTGGTTCAACTAAACTGTGAACCACCTGAAAAAGTCTCCTGCTGCTGTTTTCTGCAGATGCAATAGAAGCGATGAAGTCTTCTTCACCGCCACTTACCGCCACTTGGTAGGCTCGACATTGAGCTCTAACCCGTGTCCGGTCAACTTCAGAATGAGTTATCCACCACCGGCGCTCTAGCCGTCTCAGCGGTTGTTTCATTGCCCTCAGATCCGTGGAAAACCATGGGGCTATCCGGGCTCCATGCAATCGGAGAGGCCGCTTCGGAGCCAAACAGTCAACAGCCCTGGTTAACTCCCCATTCCAGCGGGCCACCAGGGAATCAGTTGAAAGGCCATCAACATGGGATAAAACATCCCCTACCACTCTCTGGAAACCATTTGGATCCATTAAGTGGTGGGGGTGGGCCATCCAAATCGGTCCCACCTCCCTGCAGAGGGGAAGGGTAGCAGAGAAGTCCAGTTGCACCAGGAAGTGATCTGACCATGGCACTTCTTTAGTTTCACTTTTACTTAGTGTCAGATCACCAACATCCATAGAGGTGAACACCAGGTCCAAGGCATGTCCGTGGCTATGGGTTGGGCCAGACATATTCAGGGACAGCCCCATGGAGGCCACGCTTTCCACGAAATCCCGAGTGGCCCCTTGTAAAGTCATGTCGGCATGGATGTTAAAATCCCCTAGGACAACCAAACTAGGAGAACATCTGCCACGACCTGAAGCAGCTCGGGCAGGGAATCCTTGGTGCAGTGGGGAGGTCAGTACACCAAAAGGAATCCTGTACTGTCCCTATTGCCCAACTTCCAGAACATGCGCTCGGAGAACTGGGTCTTCCCAATAGGACGCATGGTGCAAACTAATGACTTCCTAAAAATCATTGCAACACCCCCTCCCCGCCCACAAGGCCTGGGTGGCTGTGCATAAGAGAAACCTGGTGAACAAGCAGCGGCAAGGACAGGCCCATCTGCTTCATCCAACCAAGTCTCTGTTACACATGCCAGGTCAAGTCCTCCATTCATGATCAAGTCATGGATGGCAGTGGTCTTATGAATCATTGACCTGGCATTGCACAGCAGCACCTTCAGGTAGTGTGGGTATCCCTTGCTGATTCTAGTATCCGTCAGGTCAGGACCAGACCCGGAGGCAGGGATAGTCCTCAAACGACTAAACCTGCCTCCTCGGTAATGACATGGTCTGGTCTTAGCGTAACTCCTTCTCCTACCCGTGATCACTGAGATTGGTTGTCCCAGTGCATTCCGCGCCCCACCCCCCCGGAACCTGCCCCAGCCATTTTGTTGGCTGGGACCCACTCCCCGGCAGCCCTGACCCCTCCCCTTAAGAACAAAATAAAACCTTTTTCAGAAAATCCACAATAAAACAACACAAACAAAAAACTGTAAAAATTAAAAACACATCCAAATCAAACAAATTCCCAAACCTAACCAAACATTCATCCCACCCCAACCCCACACAAAAAAATTCAAAAGGGGAAAAAAGAAAATTTTAAAACATTTTTAAAAGAACTCTGCACTGCTCTGAGTCCTCCTGGACAACAGCAGCAGCTGCCCTTATGAGGCCTGTCAGGCCCCACCCTGGGCCAGGTGGTGAGTGGCAGGAATGCGGCCATTAGGCACTCATGCCCAGGTTCCAGGAGAGTCAGTGTGGACTGCACAGCACATTTTTCAGCAATTTCAGATATTGTGATATACCGTGGTACCTCGCAAGACGAATGCCTCGTAAGACAAAAAACTCGCAAAACGAAAGAGTTTTTCGTTTTTTGAGTTGCTTCGCAAGACTGATTTCCCTATGGGCTTGCTTCGCAAGACGAAAACATCTTGCAAGTTTGTTTCCTTTGTCTTGCAAGTTTGTTTCCTTTTTCTTAAAACCGTGCATTCACTTCGAGGAGCAACTCATAGCACGCGGTGTGGTAGCCTTTTTTGAGGTTTTTGAAGACTTTGGTGATTTTTGAAGCTTTTCCAAAGTCCGTGCTTCGCAAGACGAAAAAATCGCAAGACGAAAAAACTCGCGGAACGAATTAATTTCGTCTTGCGAGGCACCACTGTATCAGAATATAACTATGCATAGCTGCTCAGCTATCACGCTGTTGAAAATCAGATATCGCTCAGCCCTAGTCTTTCCTTTAGTATACCTAAAATCCTTTGCTTATTATGGGCGACCCCACATGTTGTTCAAAAAATTGCTGCTTTATCTTATTTGGGATGCTTCTGAGCTCTAAAAAGATATTTTTAACTGTTATAGACACCAAATTATATTCTTTAGCAACGAGTGCTCTATCACTTGGTGGAGATTTTAATATAGTGGTGCCTCGCAAGACGAAATTAATCCGTTCCGTGAGTCTCTTCGTCTTGCGGTTTTTTCGTCTTGCGAAGCACGGCTATTAGCGGCTTAGCGGCTATTAGCGGTTTAGCGGCTATTAGCGGCTATTAGCGGCTTAGAAAAGGGGGGGAAAGGGGGAAAACTCGCAAGAACTCGCAAGACGTTTCGTCTTGCGAAGCAAGCCCATAGGGAAATTCGTCTTGCGAAGCACCTCAAAAGACGGAAAACTCTTTTGTCTAGCGAGTTTTTCGTCTTGCGAGGCATTCGTCTTGCGGGGCACCACTGTACCTTCCTGTCCACTCCTCCCGTTCTGCCAAGGGCCGGGTTCTTTCCAGACCTGGAGCCAAAAAGCACACCAGTGGATGAAGAATAAGTCATGCTTTACAGTGGTACCTCGGGTTACATATGCTTCAGGTTACATACGCTTGAGGTTACAGACTCCGCTAACCCATAAATAGTGCTTCAGGTTAAGAACTTTGCTTCAGGATGAGAACAGAAATCGTGCTCCAGCGGCGTGGCAGCAGCAGGAGGCCCCATTAGCTAAAGTGGTGCTTCAGGTTAAGAACAGTTTCAGGTTAAGTACGGACCTCCGGAACAAATTAAGTACTTAACCCGAGGTACCACTGTATTTGCATAAGGTTAACAGATAGCAGCAGGCATACGAAACACAAATTATAGTATACCTGACAGAAGTCACACACAATCTCCCCTTCAGCTGCCAGGAGCTCCAGGTAGAGCAGCGAGAAAAACCCCAGCCAACAGTCTCACATCATCTGCTACCTTGATCTCTGAAGAAGCTCTCTGAGCCCCTTCAACTTACAGCTTTTATAGCCAACTTTGATTGACTTGATTGACTGTACCTGGTTAGCAGGCAAACTCATGATCAGCCCGGGACACCGGGTGTGACTCAACAGGAATGCGGAGCAGCTGAGAGTCTCCAACCCAATTCACTGCAACTGGGTATCCTCCCCACTAGCCAATCAGCACTTAGAAGACAGGAGACCCAGGAAACCCCTGACACAGGTGTGTGGAGAACAAGTTATACCAGCGAGAATCAGCAAACTTTAAACCGGGGATGTAAAGGGAAAGAGACATGTCATCTAACTCCTCAAAATTACAATGGTCTTCTGCGTTTCCCCTACACCACTTATATGGTTATTGTTAATATTATTGGACTTCTCAACATATGATTGCTGGAGCTCCAGACTTTGTTTCTAGAACATTGAATCTTTTAAAGTAGGAATTGTAGGTTGACTCTCCTTGACCTATGAGGTCCACACCCACTGCCAAGGCAGGCTCCTTCACCCTGTTTCCTGGGCTGGCCAGTCCTGGTTCTCCATTATGGACACGGAAAGAACAGCAACAGCTGACTTGGGCACTGTGCTTTGCCATTCCACAGCTCTTTTTTCAGCTGTAGCTTCATTTTCTCCTGGTTTCAGCTGCTGACTGTTCCATCTGACTTGTCTTCAGCTGCAGTGGTGCTTCTGCTGGCTGTGTTTAATTATATAAATTCTTTATACATCAGATAACAACTATATTTTGCAAAGGCACATGTTAAGAACTTTCGTATCCTTTGTCTGATACCTGCATACAGCAGCTGCATACAACAACCATACTTTACCAAGGCAGATGTGGAACATTACAAAGAAAAGTTCATCTTTTGCAAGTACTGTTCCTTAAAGTTGTTACGTTTGACACTTGTATTTGCTAAGACATACGTGGAACACAAAAAGATTTTATCTGGACATTTTGTTTAAAAAAATTGATTCATTTGTACATACGTGAAACACAAAAGCTTCTTTATGGACATTATGTATATAAGAACTTATCTATTTGTATTTCCTGTTCTAAATGTTGGTCCTTAATTGCTTCTACTCAATTAGATAATGTGAAAAGAGTTATGTTTATATGATGTATAAAGAATTTATATAGTTAAACACAGCCAGTTACGTTGTGGGTATATTTGTTAGTTGAATTTACGTAACTATTGGTTTGAACGTGTTGTGTGGTGCTTCTGCTGGCAGACAGCTGAGTTTTCTCCAGCACTCGATCGCTTTTCCAAGAGGCGCACTGGTGCCTCCATCCTGTGGCTGTGGAAGGGAAGCATCACTCCACGTGCTCCGTCTCCACGGGGAACAGAAGTTGCTGTCCTCGGCCGTGGGTGGCTGCAGTTCCAGATACCATTCCTGCTCTGGAGCTACTTTGGCTTGCCTGTAAAACAGAAATAGGAACTGGGTAACCAGCCTTCACAACATAGGAAAATGGCCAAGTAAACAGCTATTTTCGTGGAGGAAGGTCAAGATACTAACTGATATGCATGAAATTTCATATATGGTGATATAATTCCTAGTGTTGTAAGATAAGACCTTTGGAGCAGGCATTTTTTAAAAAAGGTTTTTTATGAACCACCCTAGTAGGGCAGTAATTGATCCTTGATCATTTGTCACCCCCCCTTCATGATGGCACCTGGGGTGGACCACCCCCCGCCTCCCATTTCCTATGCCCCTGCTGATGTAGCATTTGGTGTATGACCTTGTCTGCAATTGTTCTGCTCTCTTACATAGAATCATAGAATTGTAGAACTTTTCACCTTCCTGCCTATTATATTTCATACGCCTGTTGAAGGAGTTCCAGTGAAGCACTAGTTATTTGGCCTAGTAATAGTATTTACAAAGAAGGCAGGACTCTTCCTTAGAAGCAGAGGGGAATAGGTTAGGTAAGTGGCAACTTTTCAGATGTACGATTTCCTGAGAAAAGCCTACTCCTCTCCCCGGGGAATAAGCCAGAGAGGGCATATACAGGACATATACGGTCCCTGGTTGCCAAGAGCCTTGGAGGCACTGCAAGAGGCGCTGCAACTATGATGTAGAATGGAAGGAGAAAGGTGGGGTGGTGGTGGCTAATTTTGGCATCACATAGGGTGCCCCTGAAATTTGAGACCACAAGGTCCGCCACTGGGTGAAGTCAAACCGCTGGGCACAAGTCTGGGCAGTGTGGATGGACGTCCTGGGCTGCCCAGACAACAAGCCTCCCCTCTCAGTCTCACTGATGGGGTCCAAAGGAAAGCAGAGCAAGATGTTTGGCACCAGCTTAGCTGGAGGTTTACAAGGCGCCATCCTACCGTCTCAGGGACTCCAGGCCAGATTTGTGAAGAGTTTACTCCATTTCTTCACTTTGATATTTGGACCCACTCTTGGTCACATCCACTCCATCTGCCAGAACCTGTCTTCACCGGGAGGAGAATTTCCTACGTCACCAATGGCTTCCCACACGAGAGGGTTCCCAGGGTGTGGCCACTGTCAAATGCTGACAGCTTTTAGGTGTCAAACGTCAGAACTGAGGGCAGAGTGGGGACCAAGAGTAGACAAACTACCCCAGGAGCACAATGTGTCCCCCACCAGAGGTACTGCGCAGTTCTTAAACACTGGGGCAATTGCTTCTCTGTGCATGGTGCCAGTTAGCAGCAATCTTTTCATTTTCGGGTATTTCCCCCCAAAATTAATATTTCCAAAAATGCATTATGAAAACATGCATTCCCATACATACACCACAA